>NC_080178.1:70252045-70552045 GCF_950295315.1 Erinaceus europaeus | reverse complement strand
GACAGGGAGAGGGATGGGGAAACGGGGGGCTTCCAGGTCCTGATGCAAGATGATGGAGCTGAGACTGTTTTGCAGACACTTAGCATGGCAAGATGAGAACCTGGACCCATGTGGCAACAGCTGGACTAGGGACCACTAACCTCCCGATAAAGAGTGAGAATAAAATCAAAGTCATAAGACAATACAAATGAAAAAAACAAAAACAAACAGAGGAAAGTCCACGTCATGCTGTGAATGAGCGTGATAGCAGCCCTCACCCTCAAAGACTCAAAGGCCCTGGCATTTCGGGATTACAGTTGCTCTCTGCCTTGTATTTCCCCTTCTGTCACCCCCAAATCTTCAAACATACATCCTCAACTACACACTCTTCATGAACCACCCAGGTGATCAAGGGGAAGGGGCCTGTCTTTTCAACTCAGCGTGTTGTAGGGAGGTGTGATTTGGAAAGTCCCAAGGGGAAAAGGTCACAGTTGGCAACACCAGTTCATTCCACTGGGAAAAGAAAGTAGATGTTAATTCATATTTCAAGAGGAATTAGTGAATGAGCTGATATATATATATATATATATATATATTATATTTAAATTCTAGTAAATCGAAACTTACAGAATTGTAATACTTACTCTAAGTCCACCTTCTGAAGGGGGTCCAGAAGTAGCCATCTGTCTTTCCATTTTTTCCTTTTTCTTTTTCTTTTCTTCTACAGAATGAACATCCAAGATGCCCCGAGATGCAGCCTTTACAGTGCATTAAGGGTCATAGACAAACAACAAATGTTAGTATGGAGTGCCCAGGGGTAGTTTCTGCTTGTTTACCATTAAGGTTTTTCATTGTTGGTCTAGTATTTGGTTACTTCCAGTAATAAAGAATCCAACTATTTCCACAGCAGCTTTACATAAGGTAAAAAAAAAAATCATTATTTCTTCACTGGGAATTTTGTAATCAAAGCAACTCCCCCACGTGTATTTCACACTTGCCAGTGTTTCATAAGGCATGACCACTTTACTGCAAGGAAGACTGTACTATAAGGTTAGTTCACCTGACAGAGGACGCCTGAATGATAGCTTCCATACATTAGCATAACTTACAGAAAAGGTTTACAAGCCATTCCCTTCAATAAGTATGGCTTTAAACAATATCAGACACATGACTAGAGAGTATTACTAGGAATAAACATTTATCAAGAATAAACTTTGTTGTCTACATAAGCACAATTTCATTTTTTCCTTTTACCTCCTTTTGCCTTCTCTCTGCAGCCTCTGCAAGCTTTGCTCTTTTCTCTTCCTAAAGAAAACGTGAACAAAACGCAAATACGTTAGCACAGAGAATTCACAGGTATGCGACATACTACCAATATACCAATTTACAAAAAATATCTAGTGCTATTCCAAAATGTGCCACTCAGAATGAGAACGTTTACAAGATTCATAAGGTACTCTCAATCTTCTGATTTTTCCTCTCTTTGTTTTCACCATAAACCAGATAACTCCTCAGCTCTGGTTTATGGTGGTGTGGGAGACTGAACCTGGGACTTCTAAGCCTCAGGCATGAGAGACTCTTTGCATAACCATTCTGCTATCTCTTCACCCCCGCTGCCCCCCACAATCTCCTGATTTTCACTCTCTGCATACTGAGAGTTTTTTCATATTATACACCAATAATACCTTCAAGCAAGCACAGACTTAGGTATGCATTCTGTACCAGGTGCATGTGTGTATGGACATATACACATTTATGTAAATATGTGAATTCTGGCTTAATAGGAGTGATTAAGTATTACCAGTGGCAAAGAATTAAAATAAACTGCTTTCAGGGAATCTTCATCAATAATGAGTGAATCTCAATAAGTAGAACAGAAAGGACTAGGGGATATTTATGAAGTTCCCTGTTGAAAACTATTTATCTGCTGTGTATGACTTAAGCTTGAGATCTATAAGACAAGTAGCATTCTCCTAATAGCTGCATTACTGACTGTCTTTTTCTCTGTATCACAATAACATACATTCATTTTTTTTTCAAAATGCTAAGCTACAGAGCTGAGGTGACAGCATAATGTCTCTGCAAAAAGACTTTCTTGCCTGAGGCAGCAAAGGTACCAGATTCAATCTACTGGCAGGCAACAGCACAAAGCCAGAGCTAAACAGTGTTCTGGGAAGACAGAAACTAAACAAATTTAAAATTCTGGGCTACAGGACACACACACACACACACACACACACACACACACACACACACACACAGGAAAAACATAAATAGTTTCTTATCTTTCAAAGAGAAGACACACAGCCAAATGTATGTCAGATAATATTGCTGTGGGGTGGCAGGGGAGCAGTCACTAAGAGAAGGAAAGAAGTCATGGGTAGTGGTAAGGTGGAAGATCAAGAAAAGTTTCAGTGACAATGAGACCTTCAAGCAATGAGCCTTGCGGTTGTTGGTGGAGGGAAAAGGGCTACAACGTGGGTTGTGGAAAGGCTTAACAAAAGTTGATATTTTAAAGAACAACCAGATAAACAAAATAAACAATTAAAAGAAACCGTAGGAAGAAACAGGAAGTAAACTTTCCTATGTCAAAGTCCAGGTCATTTTTTTTTTAAACATCTATAACCAAATGACAGAGAATGGAATGTACTTCCCTAAATAATATTATTTCCTTCAAAGTGTTTTTGTTTGATTGTTTGTTTGCCAGTGACTTTCTAGCTAAACATTGAAATTTAGGTTTGTGGCTGTAAATTTCCTGTTAGCTCTACATATGTAAAGCTATTGCTAAAAACAGAAAACTGCAAAAAAGTATCACAGCATCCCAAACTGCCTACGTCTGAGTTTTAGACAAACAACAACCCATTTTCAGTCCAAGTTTGCTCCGCGTGTTGCCCGAGACACGTCTGTTTTTAAAATGTTCTCCTTGTTGATCTGAAAATGCCGGCTTAACCGGGCACCCTGTCCTTTCATTTGCTAGCTACGACAGACACCGCACGTTATGTAACCTTACACAGGGTACTACAACTGTTATTTCATTTTTATTTATTTTTAAACAAAGGGGATGAGCGCAATACACCCAGGGCTCGAGCCTGATAATGTAAGGAGCACTTTCCTTGAACAGCTCATACAGACACTGGAAAATACACATCTCCTCTCCGCGATGAGCACCGGGTCCCTGCAGGGATGGGGAAGGGCTGCGAGCCCCTCGCTCCCGGTCACCTGTCACCTGCTGCCCCCAAGCCCAGAAGGGAGAGCCAGGGGCCCAGCAGGGCCGGTCAGGGTCCGAGGCTTCTGGGTGGCCCCCACCCAGGCTGTGCCACTGGACTCCAACGGCCCGGGTGCCCGCGGGCAGGTCCCCGAGGCTTCGGGGAGCCCTCCAGGGTGACCCCAGACCCGAACGGCCAAGTCCCGCGGGCAGGTCCCCGAGCACCCTCTCCCCGGGTGACCACGTCTCCAATGGCTCAGGGTGCCTGCGGGCAGGTCCCCGAGACCCCCCAAGGGTGACCCCGACCCCAAGGGCCCCGGGGGAGGGGCGCGCGGCGCCCGGCGCCCGGAGCAGGTGCAGCAGCCGGGACTCACCGGGTCTGGAGAGGGAGGCGCAGACTCACCGGGGCAGGGGAAGCACAGCCCCATGGCACCTGCAACGGGCTGCCCACCCACCACGCGCCGCACCCAGCCGCACCCAGCCGCACCCAGCGGCACCCAGCGGCACCCAGCGGCCTGGGACTCCAGGCTGCCAGGCGCGTCCTAAGGCCCAGCACCCGCCTTGCACCTGCGCCTGCGGGCAGCCCCGCCCAGGCCCCGCCCTACCCACTAGCCCCGCCCCAACGCCAGGCTGACCACGCCCCCTCGCTGCCAGGAGCTCGGTCACGCCCCCTGGCCCCGTCCCGCGTTGCTCCGGCCCTTCTGCCCATTCCCAGGGCTGGATTCTGGCTCCGCCCCTTCGCCGTCCGCCCCGTCCTCCTCTGGCACTTCTGCCCAATCCCAGAGCTGAATTATAGCTCCGCCCCCCCCGTAGCCTCGCCTCCTCTCTTGCGCGGCCGCCCAATCCGAGGCCTGAATTCTGCCCCCGCCCCCTCCTCATGGGGCCCCGCCCTCTCACGCTTCCTCGCGTCCCGTCTTTGCTCCGCCTCCTGCAAGTCCTCTCTCTCACCGGCTGCAGCCTGGCGCCCCGCCCCGCCCGGCCCGGCAGGTAAATTCCGGTCAGTCCCCTGGGCCGGCTAGGTCCCTGTGCCAGGCTTCTGCGGGGAGACAGGGAAACGCTTGACACGTTCTAGTGTTTCTGCTGGCTCCCTGTTGTGTGACAGGACTGGCTGGTTTATGCAGACACGTGTGTGTGTGTGTTGAGTCAGAGACAGAGATACAGAGACGGAGAGATGGGGCTCTGACCCCCAAGAAATGCAGGTCAGAACTGCACTGACATCCACTCCTTTTTCTGCTTTCTAAGTGACTGCCGGTACAGTTCCAGTGAGCAAGACAAATAGGAAACCCACCACTCTTGAGTCTCAGCCTCAGACTTAGGCATCATTGAGGTTTCCATTCGTTTCTGGTATTTGAGGTTCACTTAGCCTTACAAGATTAATACTAGAATTTCATCTCTGGTTCCAACAGTTAGAAATATTTTCTGTTTCTCAAACTTAAATCGCCGTAAGAATCAGCAGGGCATCTAGCTAAATTCGCAGATGTCGATTTTGGAAAGTACAGGTGGGATTTGTGGATACATTTCCAAGGAGGTTTGTTTCCTAGTGAGACTGATATTCCTGGTCTCTTCAGTCACTTTTGGTCTCTCACGAGTTACTTTTGTTTGCTGGTTGTAATATCTTCAAACATTAGTAAAGTTAGAAGGCAACGTGAGTTACCTCCTCAGAAATCACTGTTCACATTTTAATCTCTAGTCTTCCAGGTTATTTTTTCATAAATGTAATATATTACATACCATTTTATTTTAACAAATATGCATCCATGTAATCTTGAATGTCAGTTATTTCCATCATGTCCAGAAGTTCTCTACACCATTCCAGACCTGGCTCTGGAAAAAAACAAAACAAAACAAAAAAAAAAACCTCTCCACCAAATACTTGTCAGGTTCCTCTGAGTTCTTTCTATTATGAGTTCTTGCCGTCTGGTCTTCCTTCACCCTTCTTGATATAACTTAACTTTCACAAAATCATTTCCAGCCTACACCCTCCAAAATCTGGTCAGTTTCCTTATTTCTCACTCTCCCCCAGGTGATCCCCAAGACCTGACTTCAACAATTATCTTCTGAAGGAAAGGGACCACAGACACCAGAAGGCTGGTGTGGACAGTTTTTGCCACCCTCGTTTCCCCTCCGTACCGTAGGCTTACAAGTTCCGTGCTCAGATATTGAGCCCATTTGAATTATTTTGTGTGCACGGTGTGAGGTAGTGGTTTTGTCGCGTCTGGCGTCTGGTTATGCAGAAGACTGTCCCTGCTGGTCTAGGATTTGGCTGCTGTGACATAATTATCTGTCCGAACACGCGGGATTGCTTTAGGACTCATGATTTTGTTCTGATTTCTGTGTCTGCTTTTACTCCACTGCCACTCCACTCTGTCGAATAGAGCTTTATTGTCTAGTTGAAATAGGAGAACATCGCATCTCCATTCTTGCCTATTTTACGCCTATTTCTCAGGACTGTGTTAGCTAATTCAGAGTCATTTGTGTTTCCATTGCAGATGTTATGAATTTCTTGTTCTATTTCTGTGCAGAATATCATTTTCATTTTCAAGGGATATTGATAAAGGATCGCATTGTGTCTGTATATTGCTGTTGGGGAAAATGATCATTGCGATACTGTTGATGCTTCTGATCCATGAACACAAAACATCTTCTCAGTTCTTTGAGTATTCTATGTAATTCCCTGATTATTTATTTTCACCAAGGTTAGCATGGGACTTCACATATGTACAGTTACAACTGCTGCAGGTAGAATCGCTTTTCCAATTTTTTTCCCCTCTCAGATAGAGGTTCAGAGAGGGGAACAATGGGAGAGAAAGAGGTAGAGAGGGAGGCATAGAGTAGGAGATGCCATACTGTTCATGACGCTTTTTTCCCCCTTGTAGGGGCTCGTGGGTGATGGTGTGGGGCTCAAACCCTAATTCTTTTAAAAATTATTTATTTTAAATCATTTAACAACTATAAATAAAACTTTTAATTGTACTCTCATTTCACTGCAATATCAACACATCACACAGGTCTTAGCTGTATTAAATGTTTTCCCAGGATTGTTTAATGATTTTAAATCTAGTTTTCAACAAATCACCCTAAGTATACAATAGGAGAAATGCTTCCCCATTATGAAAGAATAATTACAAATCTCTTAAGTCATAAATTCAATGGCAAAAACTGAACTATGTGTGTTATTTCCCAAATATCCTGCATATTCACCACTACTTGCGGAGAAGCAGCAACTTTGATCTTTATCACTGAGAAACAGTTGTTAGTGCTGGTGTATAAGTTGTCAGGCTACCTGGCACATGCAGAAGCCAAAGATATTCCCAGAGGGTCATTTAAATACCAAACCAACTCCACCAGGACTTAAAGAGAGAAGAGGAAAAAAAAAGGAAGGACATTTGGAAGTAGCAATAGGTGTAGGTGTGAGTGTGACTTAGAAAGGAAGGGAAGGCAGGACCACAGGGAAAAAAAAGGGCAATTATATAAATGTAGATTGTTATAGAAATAATCGTCAACTCCTATCTATGACCCTGGGAGAGCAACTACAGTCTCCAATGGAAGGGACTCTGATGGTGGGGACAGTGAGGAATTTATAGCCCTGCTCTCTCATAATTTTGTAAATCAATATTAAATCACTAATAAAAAATAAAAATACCAATCAGGAGACAAGAAGTATTTCTTTAGATATGTCTCCAGGTTTTTTTGTTTGTTTGTTTGTTTTTTAAGAGTTGTGACAGCGGAGGAAGTTTTAACTGAAAACAAGCTTAGGGTTATGTGGGGCTTTAACTATTTGCTAGCTGATAGGGCTGTCCCACCTTCTTAAAAATTATTTTTTATTTACAAAATGGAAATATTGACAAGATCATAGGATAAGAGGTGTACAATTCCACACAATTCCCACTACCAGAACTTCATATCCCAACTCCTCCCCTGATAGCTTTCCTATTCTTTATCCCTCTGGGAGTATGGACCCAGGGTCATTGTGGGATGCAGAAGATGGAAGGTCTGGCTTCTGGAATTGCTTCCCCGCTGAACATGGGAACATGGGCGTCTGTCCAGGGAAGTCAGGTTGGCATCATGGTCATTTTAAGCATAAGCAGCTAGAAATCATCTGACACTGAACATCTAGTGATGTCAGGGCAAGAGTCCCAAATTCCCACAGACTACCTGCAGTCGTCACGTCAAAAAACAGCTGAGGGGGAGATCTCTTTATCTCGGTGTAGTAGGGGCTCTAGCTGAATATCTGTGAAAACCTATCTTTGCTGAGTAGTGTGTGTGTCCGGTGCTTCAGTAGAAAGATACTACGTGCCATACATACCCTTGTTAGCCTCTGAGGGGCGTTAAATGGTTGCACTGTGTTTATTTTGTTGAAATGGCAAAGTATTATCTATATATGCCAAAGGAAGTCAAATCACAAAATGCCACTGGATGTTAGACATCTTCATAGGTCTGCCTCTTGACTTCTTCCATATAGATTCCAGCTTTATGACCACTAGAAGAGATCAAAAAGTAAATTCTGATTTATTAAAAAAATATATATGCAAGCTATAAATTATCTGGAAACTGTGTTATAGGGAGAATATTGTTTATACAGAAATAACTGAATAGAGAGAGAGAGAAAGAGAGAGAAAGAGAGAGAGAGAGAGAGAGATCCAAATGAAAATATGGTCCCATTTGCATAGTAGTCAGATATGGAAAGCACTGTTGTCAAAGGAAAATGTGTGTGTGTGTGTGTGTGTGTGTGTGTGTGTGTGTATGTGTGTGTGTGTGAATTAGGCAACAAACACTACTAGCAGAAAGAATTTGGAGAAACAGAAAAATAGCAGTTTTGAAAATCCAGAGATGGTGTTATGAATAGTCCCTTGCAAATAAAGCCCCTCCTAGAGCAACTACTGAAAGAATAATAAATGAAGAAAATCATCATTGAAAACACTGCCAGATTGTGGAGTCAGGCGATAGCGCAGTGGGTTAAGCACACGTGGCACAAAGCGTACAGTAAGGATGCCGGTTTGAGCCCCATCGTCTCCCCACCTGCAGGGGGGTGGCTTCACAGGTGGTGAAGCACATCTGCAGATGTCTGCCTTTCTCTCCCCCTTTCTGTCTTCCCCTCCTCTCTCCATTTATCTCTGTCCTGTCCAATATCAACAACAACAATGATAACAATAAATATAACAAAGACAACAAAAACTGGGAGAAAATGGCCTCCAGGAGCAATAGATTCGTAGTGCAGGCATTGAGCCCCAACAATAACCCTGGAGGCAAAAATAAATAAATAAAAATAAAAAAATAAAAACCAAAAGTACGACTAGACTGATGTGGAGAGCACACCATTACCGGAAGGGGAGTGGAGGCGTGTAGGGCCGTCCAGGGCTGAGTGTCTGGACATACACGTAGCACAGCTGCACCATCATTCACCCATGAACAGCACAGTGGCATGGCGCCCTGGGCCCTGGGACACAGAGACAGAGGAGAGAAATCGTGGGGTTTTATGCCTTGCCTTCAGGTTTGGAACTTCCCAAAGGGAATCAAGGTACTGAACTGTGCACTGGGCTTCACATCTGGGGCAGGAAAGGGACCCCCTGAAACTGGCAAGTCAGTTGGCCAAGGCCCCCTCTACCAACAGGAGAGTTATTGAGTGACAGCAGCTTTACGGCTCAGTGTTGCCCAGGTGTGGGGCAGGAAATGAAGGCTGTTTTGTGGAGTGCAGGGAAAGGAGAGTCATGTTGTGGTGACTGTGTTGGGGAAGCCAGTGTGCAGACGACCTGGGTTCAAGGCCCCAGTCTCCAACTGCTGCAGGGAGGCTTCGTGAGAAGTGAAAAAAGGCTGCAGGCATCTTTCTCTCCTCATCTCTATCTCCCCCACCCCTCTCAGCTCCTTTCTCTCTACCCTAAATAAAGAAATAAACTTTTTTTTTTTTTTTTTAAGTAGTAAAGCAGATCTGGGGCTGGGCAGTGGTGTACCCAGTAGAGTGCAGACTTCACCATATGTGAGGGCCCGGGTTTAAGGCCCTGGTCCTGCCGGCAGGGAGAAAGGTTTGTGAGTGGTGGAGCAGTACTGCAGGTCAATCTATTCAGTCTGTGTCTGTTTATCTCTCACCCTCTATCAAAAGCAAAAATTAAAAAAGAGCGAGATGGGAGTCGGGCAGTAGCACAGCGGGTTAAGCGTGCGTGGCGCCAAGCGCAAGGACCAGAGTAAGGATCCCAGTTCGAGCCCCAGCTCCCCACCTGCAGGGGAGTCGCTTCACAGGCGGTGAAGGGGGTCTGCAGGTGTCTGTCTTTCTCTCCCTCTCTCTGTCTTTCCCTCCTCTCTCCATTTCTCTCTGTCCTATCTAACAACAATGACATCAATAATACTAACTAGAACAATTAAACAAGGACAACAAAAGGGAAAATAAATGAATATTTTTAAAAAATTAAAAATTATGGGAGTCGGGCTGTAGTGCAGTGGGCTAAGCGCAGGTGGCGCAAAGCACAAAGACCGGCATAAGGATCCCAGTTCGAACCCCGGCTCCCCTCCTGCAGGGGAGTTGCTTCACAGGCGGTGAAGCAGGTCTGCAGGTGTCTTTCGCTCCTCCTCTCTGTCTTCCCCTCCTCTCTCCATTTCTCTCTGTCCTATCCAACAATGACAACAGTGACTAGGAGAGACTATCAGGACATCATTGTTGGCAAAAGACCTAGGACAGAAATTCCCATCCATTGCTCACTGAGATACAAAACAATATAGTTTTGTTATAGTTTCTTTAGAAGATAGTTTGACAGTATTTTACAAGCTAGACAGGAATTGAGAGGGGAGAAGGAGATAGAGAGGAGAGAGACAGAGAGACTCCTGCAGCTCTGCTTCACCACTTGTGAAGCTTCCCCCCCTGCAGGTGGGGACTGGGGGCTTGAACCTGGATCCTTGTGCGCCGTAATGTGAACACTTAACCAGGAGTGACGCTGCCTGCCACCAGACTTTTTTTTTTCTTTCTTTTTTTTGCCATGTAACACAGGCATCACTGTCTTAGATTTTCATCCAAATGAAACTGAAAAAATTGGGCCAACTTAAACATCTGCACAGAATTGCTTTCATCAGCTCTCTTTATGCTTTTGTCAAGATGCCACTCAGTATGGGTGTCAGTAGCTGGTGACCATCCACACCCTGGGAAATTATCCATCCATTAAAAAAAAAAAAAGAAAGGAGCAGTCTGAAGGAGCAGTCAATACAGAATGTTTGACTGATAACATCAGAATCCATGTCAAAGATAGGCATAGGTACAGTCAGCCATGGGCCGAGTTTTCTGATTTCAGAGGTGTTGAAAGCAAGACTGAATCCACATGGTGCCCAGAGCACAATGACAGAGGAGATCTGAGTGACGGAGGAGAATTGGATCAGCAGAGTTTTGAGGCAATTTCCTGGACTGCGACAACATATTTCTCAAAAGAAAGAGAAGAAACACCATTTTGAACATTATATGAAGTTAAAAAAAAAAAAAAATAAGGAAACCTACGACCTCACTCAAGAATCTTATATTTCACAGAAGACTGTCAACTTACTAAGATTCCTGGTTCTGGAGTAGGATTAGGCCTTGCAAACTGCTTGCTGAGTCTTCTCTTCTCTTTTCTTAGGTTTCGCATACTCTGAATACGTTTATCTGTAATCTGTCAGAGAAATTAAAAAGGAAGAAATCATACTGTTAATTAATTAATTCACTTATTTTTTTTATTACCTCTGTTCATTTATTAGAAACACACAGAAATCGAGAAGGGAGAGAGAGATAGGGAGAGAGACAAAGAGACACCTGCAGCCCTGCTTCACCACTCGCAAAGCTTTCCCCCCTGCAGGTGGGGACTAGGGTCTCGAACCTGGGTCCTTGTTCATTGTAGTGTGTGTGCTCGGTCAGGTGTGCCATCACCTGTCTCCAAGTAATCATACTCTTTATAACATAAAAAGATAACCTTGGGGGTTGGGCAATAGCACAGTGGGTTAAGTGCAGGTGGCGCAAGTGCAAGGACCGGCGTAAGGATCCTGGTTCGAGCCCCTGGTTCGAGCCCCCAGCTCCCCACCTGCAGGGGAGTCACTTCACAGGCAGTGACTCAGGTCTGCAGGTGTCTGTCTCTCCCCCTCTCTGTCTTCCCCTCCTATCTCCATTTCTCTCTGTCCTATCCAACAACAACGACATCAATAGCAATGATAATAACCACAACAACGATAAAAACAACCAGGGTAACACAAGGGAAAAATGGCCTCCAGGAGCTGTGGATTCATGGTGCAGGCACCGAGCCCCAGCAATAACCCTGGAGGCAAAAAACAAACAAACAAACAAAAAAACCTGATAACATTTTTGGTTCATCAATAATCATTTGAATTTGTGAAATGTTTTTACTCGGATGCTCACAGATCAGATCCATATGGAAGCATTTGTAGATATTTCTTTCAAATGGGAAACTACTCAATTCTTTTTTTATCAAATTTTTGTTTATTTTCCTTTTTGTTGCCCTTCTTTTTTTAATTGCTGTAGTTACTGTTGCTGTTATTGATGTCATCATTATTGGATAGGACAGAGAGAAATGGAGAGAGGAAGGGAAGGCAGAGAGGGGGAGAGAAAGATAGACACCTGCAGACCTGCTTCACTGCCTGTGAAGTGACTCCCCTGCAGGTGGGGAGCGGGGGGGTGGGGCTTGAACCCGGATCCTTATGTTGGTCCTTGCGCTTCCCAACACATGCTCATAACCCGCTGCACTACTGCCCTGACCCCCCTCAATTCTTTATCAGCCGACGCAAAACTCAATCCACATTACTCTAATTCATTCTTGGCACTTAGGATACTGTCTGTTTCAAATATGAATGGGGGAGACAACCTGGTAATAAGTATTAGTCCAATCCTCTCAGGAGGTTTCTCATTCTTGTGCAATAAGCTGTAAATTTTCCTGGTCCTGGATGAATGTATAAAATAATTTGGGCGGTGGCACACCTGGTTGAGCACACCTGTTACAGTGCACAAGGATCTGGGTTTGAGCCCCCAGGCCCCACCTGCCAGGGGAAAGCTTTGTGAGTGGTGAAGCGGGGCTGCAGGCGTGTCTCTACCTCTCACCCTCCCTCTTTCCTCTTGATTTCTGGCTGTGTCTGTCCAATAAATAATTAAAAATAAAAAAATAATTTGGCCTGTGCTGAAGTAGATTATGGATTTCAGTGACTAGGAGAGCAGAGCCAGTGGTTGGTTTTTGTCCTCTTTACCAAGCTGCAGTACTGGTAACCACGCTTCAGTAAGCACAGAGGTCTCTGAGAGAGAACTGTGTCAGACTGACAGGCATTACACTTATTTTGCTGCCTTTCTTTGATGCACCACTGACTATGCCCACTCGACTATTTTAGATAAAAAGACAAGACACAGATGGAGAGACGGAAAGATTCCACAGCACCAGAGCTTCTCCCAGATTGTCAGGGGCCAGGGCTTGAACCTGAGTGACAGCCGTGGCAATGCAAGCATCCTCCTGGGTCCACTGAAAACCACACAGAAGTTTCCCTTGTAGAGATAAAAACAGAAAGCCCCACAAGTTTTCTAGCCCCTGTCCGTGCTGTCTGTGCACAGGGCTCTTGGTGTCTTTTCTGTGAGGCACCTGCCATTGGCACAGACCTAGAGTGTCAAGCTGGAGCGGTTTGAAGAAGAAATTAAATAGAGCAGTAAAGGGGGCCAGACGGTGGTGCACCTGGTGGAGCACACATGTTACAAAGCGCAAGGTCCCGGGTTTGAGCCCCAGGTCCCCATCTGCAGGGGAGAACTTTGCAAATGGTGAAGCAGGGCTACGGGTGTCTCTCTACCTCCCCCTCCCTCTTGATTTCTGGCAATCTCTAGCATATAAATCAAGATAATAAAATAAAATAAAAGAATAAAGAGCAGTAAGTTGGAGAGAATATGAAAAAATAGAGTTTTCTTTTTTTAAATAGGGGCAGAGAGAGAGAGAGAGGGGGGGGGGGCAGGGGCAAAAGACACCAGAGCAGGAAGCAAGCTTCCTTCAGTGTGGTGGGGCCAAGCTCCAGCTGGGTCCTGAACACAGAGCAAAGCAGCAACTTACCAAGCTCGCCCTGTCAGTCACCCAGGCAGAAAACCAGTGCAGCCGCACTTGATGCCACTGAGAAATTGCTGTCCCTATGGCCCAGCTATGCTTCTCCTGTCTAAATAACAAAGCCAGGGAAAGAAGGAGCAGGAGGAGGAAGAGGAGAAGGAGAAGGAGGAGGAGGAGGAGGAGGAAAATAAGAATGAGCAGAAGGAAAAGGAGGAAGAGGAAAAGAAGAAGATGAGGAAGAGAAGGAGGAGGAGGAGGAGGAGAAGGAAGTTTGCTTAGAGAATAACTGCTTGTCCCCGGCCAGCATCATCACAGAGCTTCTCCCTGTCAGGACTCATTCTAAAAGTAGCCTTAAGCCCTCAAGGTGCTGAAAAAGAGAACCCAGAATATCTGGCTAATAAGTATTCTGTCATCTCAGAGACTACAACACACAAAGGGAAAAGCCATACTCTCTAAATATCCGGACTTGTTTTCAACATTACCTGCTTTGCCATCATCTGTGAAGGATGCTGCCCTCTCGGTCCTTCCTGCAGAATATGTAAAAGGGACACGAAGATATCATAAGACAAGAGAGAAGACAGGTACCATGGGAAGCCTAGACTTGTGTTTCATGTCATGCCTGCACATTTGAAGAGTTGCAAGAAGTAGCATCAGAATTCAAATCTTAAGTTACAAATTGGAGAGAAGGGTGTTACGAGGGAAAGGGACTAGCTCTGATCCACATTCTTTGGAGCACAGAGGAGAGTGAGCTTCATTCTAGAAGGAGAATGTGTACAAGAACTTAAGGAAAAAAAAAAGCAGGGAGTCAGGCAGTAGCTCTGTAGTTGCTTCACAGGCGGTGAGGCAGGTCTGCAGGTGTCTATCTTTCTCTCCCCCTGTCTTCCCCTGCTCTCTGTCCTATCCAACAATGACGACATCAATAACAACAACAACAACAACAAAAGGGAAAATAAATATATATTTTTTAAAAAAAGGGGGAGGCAGCTAATGGTTATGCAAACAGACTCTCATGCCTGAGGCTTCAAGGTCCCAGATTCAACCCCCCCGTACCCCCATTAGCCAGAGCTGAGCAGGGCTGGGGGGGAGGGGAGGCACATTAAAGAACTTACAGAGATAAGGATTAGGGGCCAGGTGGTTGTGCACTTGGTTGAGCACACATGTTACAATGCGCAAGGACTCGGGTTCAAGCCCCCGGTCCCCACATGCAGGGGGAAAGCTTCACAAGTGGTGAAGCAGGCCTGCAGGTGTCTTTCTGTCTCTCTCTCTCTCTCTCCCTATCTCCCCCTTTCCTCTTGATTTCTGGCTGTCTCTATCCAATAAATAAAGATTTTTTTTTAAAAGATAAGGATTTCTGGCAGTGGAAATTCTGTGGAAATGTACCCCTCTTATCCTATGGTATTGTTAATATTTTCATTTTATGAATAAAAATTATATATATGGTTTTAAGGATAATAGTAACACTTCCTACATATGTAACATGGAAATTTTTCCAAGAGCTTAATAATCTACATGGCACCCTTAAGGCATAGAGAAATTATCTTTTTAAGTTCTTTAATGTGCCTTTTTTTCTTTTCCAGAGCCCTTCTCAGCTCTGGCTAATGGTGGTATGGGGGGGGGGTTGAATCTGGGACCTCAAAGCCTCAGGCATGAGAGTCTGTTTGCATAACCATTAGCTGCCTCCCCTGCTTTTTTTTTCATCTTAACAATAAATAATTTTAGACACACAAAATAAGAAAAAAGGAGTCCTGTTTATGCTGGCATCTTGAGTGAAGTGGTGCCATCCTGTTCTTTGAAGAGCTGGTCTCAGTCCCCAGTCTTGAGTCAGTGAGGGACCCGCATGGTGTCTGGAGTCACGAGGAGTCGGGCTGTTTGTCTGTGGGGCTGTCCTTCCTTCCTCTGATTTAAAACTCAAACATTCAGTGGCCTTTCTGTCTCCCATCTTGAGCTGAACATCTAGCCAAAAGACCCAGAAAGCCTCTTCATCTGAATATGAGTTTTTTTAAAAATTATCTTTATTTGTGTATTGGATAGAAACAGCCAGAAATCCAGAGGGAAGAGGGTGATAGGGAGAGAGACAGAGAAATACCCGCAGCCCTGCTTCACCACTCGTGAAGCTTTCCCCCTGCAGGTGGGGGACCGGGGGCTTGAACCTGGGTCCTTGTGCGCTGTAACATGTGCGCTCAACTGGGCGTGCCACCACCTGGCCCCTGAACGTGAGTGTGTGTGTCAAGCAGCCAGCCTCCAGCCCCCCGTGTGGCAGTGAGACGCCCAGCTGGAGCAGCACCCATGCCGCCAACTCACCGGGTTGACTTGGGTGTCATCATCCTCCGTGCAGGACAGGCACATGGTGTTGGGTCTCCCACTTGGGGGACGGCTGGGTCTGGAGCAGCCCGCTCAAGACAGCCCCACCCTGCCCTGTCTCATCACAATGCTCTTTATCCTGCCCCAGCCCCACCCTCCCTGAGAAGCCTTCCGGGGTCCCTGAGTCTGGGTCACCTGTCAGCTGTGGGGAAACAGCTTCTGTTCAGCTAGGGCTGTCAGGCTACCACCATTGTTCCAGGTCTGTGCAGCACTGAAGAATACAAAGTACCGATCACTTCTAACCTATTCTCTCTCTTTTATTCTATCTGTCTGTCTGTCTGTCTGTCTATCATCTATCTTTCTATCTATGTATCTATCTATCATCTATCATTCTATCTATGTATCTATCATCTATATATCATTCTATCTGTCTGTCTATGTATCTATGTATCTATCTACCTATCTATCTATGTCATCTATCTGTCATTCTGTCTATCTATCTATCTACCTATGATAGAGGCAGTCAGAAAGAGAGAATGGGGGTGACAGGAAGAGAGACAGAGAGACACCTGCAACACGGCTTCACCGCTCACAAAGCTTTCCCCTTGCAGATGCGGAAGTGGGGCTTGAACATGGGCCCTTGTGCATTATGACATGTGCCCTGAACCAGATGTGCCACCACCTGGCCCCTCTAATCTACTCTCTACTCTGGGCTAATAAGTTCCTGTTCATTTCTTTTTTTTAAAAAAATATTTTTATTAGTGATTTATTAATGATTAATAAGATTGTAAGATAACAGGGGCACAATTCCACACAGTTCCCACCACTAGGGTTCCCTGTCCCATCCCCTCTATTAGAAGCTTCCCTGTTCTTTATCCCTCTGGGAGTCTGGACCAAAAATCCTCATGGGGTGCCGAAGGTGGGAATTCTGGCTTCTGTAATTGCTTCTCTGCTGGACATGGGTGTTGGAAGTTGGATCCATCCCCCTAGTCTGTTTCTGTCTTTCCTTAGTGGGGCAGGGGTCTGGGGAGGTGAGGTTCCAGGACACATTGGTGAGGTTGTCTGCCCAGGGAGGTCAGGATGGCATCATGGTAACATCTGCAGCTTGGTGAATATTTTCATCTTTTAAAATACCTTTCTGTAAGTTTAGGAAAATAATCTAAATAGAACATATACCTATTCATTATATAAGGAATATGTACATGAAGATATGATTATCTTCACTGAAGACATAGAGCTTTTAAGATATCTGATTCTAGTTAGTTTACCAAAAATGGCATTCATCACGTATTTGTATCATAGAGATAAGCGTGACTTGTTCTTCTGAGTATATCATCGGGAACACACGGCTGTGCTAGTATTTTATAGAAAATACAGAGGACAGGGGTTCCAGCCCCCAGCTCTCCACCTTCAGGGGGTCACTTCAAGGGCAGTGAAGCAGGTCTGCGGGTGTCTGTCTTTCTCTCCCCCTCTGTCTCCCGTCCTCTCTCCATTTCTTTCTGTCCTATCTAAGAACAGCAATAACAACAATAATAATGACAACAGCAAGAATAATAACAAGGGCAACAAAATGGGAAAAATGTCCTCCAGGAACAGTGGATTTGTAGTGCTCAATTTGGATTGAGCCCCAGCCATAACCCTGGAGGCAAAAAAGAAAAAAAAAAAAGGAAAAAAAAGGGAAAAATACAGAGGATAGGAGCTAAAGACAGTGTGGAAATGATCTTCCTTTACGCTGACTGAAAAGATGACCCTACACTTTTCCAAGAAAAAACTGTGAATGCAATCAATTCTGCTTCTTCTATAATATTTGCTCCCAAGCATCTATTGTCTACTAAGCCTAAATCAGTGTAAATTCAGCTTAGACAGCTTTCATACACAGAGGCACAGTGCTGATTGAAGAATAGAACTCTGGGATACAAACCCACTCTTGTCCCTGTTTCAGAAATTAGAGAACAAATCAAACTATATCATATTTAAAACATACTGTTTTTAATTGTCAGGGTCATGAGATTTAAGCATTGCTCTATTTTTTTAATCTTAAAAATTATTTATTCCCTTTTGTTGCCCTTGTTGTTTTATTGTTGTAGTTATTATTGTTGTTGTTGGATAGGACAGGGAGAAATGGAGAGAGGAGGGGAAGACAGAGAGGGGGAGAGAAAGACAGACACCTGCAGACCTGCTTCACCGCCTGTGAAGCGACTCCCCCCCCTCCCTGCAGGTATGGGCATTGCTCTGTTCTAATGTACTCAAATACTACTTTATCGTTTCCTTCAACTCCTTGAGGATAATTTCTCACATTGCTGTTGGCATGAGACCACAAAAGTGAACAAAGATATACTAATCTAGATTAAGTGGGTTAATAAAAATTATATATTCTCTCTCCCCATAAGAATAAATAGAACATCTGGTAACTATTTATAATAGTAAACATTACTTGTGAGTAGTTATGGAAACTATTTACAGTAAGGAGATGTGACTTCTTTGCAAATATTTTCTTTTTTCCTTAGAGTGATCAAAAGCCCTGGTTTTATTTCCCCCTAAATTTTCTTAGTGTTTTAATTTTGATTTACAAAAGTATAGTATACCAAGGCATACAACTCCACACTGTTCCCAGCACTGGAATTCTGTGTCCCCACTCCCCCCGCTACCACTACAACAGTTCTCCCAAGGTTGCAGAAATGGGCCAATTATTATTTCTACAACTATCTGTCTATATTTGTGTATCTATTTGCCCATTTCCCCCCACAATCCTGTCTTCTCCTCCTTTCCAAGTCACACCTGCACCTGTTACTACATCCAAATGTTCCTCCCTTTTTTCTTTTCTCTGTCTGGGTCCTGATGGAGTTGGGAGTTCAGAGCCCTCTGGTCACCTTACCCTATCATTTCGCCCCTCTGGGAGTATGGACCAACATTCTTTATGGGGTGAAGAAGAAGAGAGTTCTGCCTTCTGTAATTGCTTCTCCTCTGCACATGGATGTTGGCCATTGGATCCATACCCCCAGCCTGTTTCTATTTATTTATTTATTTAAGAAAGGAGACATTAACAAAACCATAGGATAAGAGGGGTGCAGGTCCACACAATTCCCACAACCCAATCTCCATATCCCATCCTCTCCCCTGATAACTTTCCCATTCCCTATCTCTCTGGGAGTATGGACCCAGGGTCGTTGTGGGTTACAGAAAGTGGAAGGTCTGGCTTCTATAATTGCTTCCCCGCTGAACATGGGCGTTGATCCATACTCCCAGTCTGCCTCTCTCTTTCCCTAGTAGGCTGGGGCTCTGGGGAAGCGGAGCTCCAGTACATATTGGTGGGGTCGTCTGTCCTGGGAAGTCTGGTCGGCATCATGCTGGCATTCAGAACCTGGTGGCTGAAAAGAGAGTTAACATACAAAGCCAAACAAATTGTTGAACAATCATGGACCTAAAGGCTGGAATAGTGCAGATGAAGTGTTGGGGGGGGGGGTACTCCCTGCAGAGTCTTGTGTACTTCTGCTTTCAGGTATATATTTTTCACTAGTTTATGGGCACGGGTGAACCTATGCTCTATCTCAGGGGACCTGCTCTATATCTAGGTTTGGGGACTTTATTGGGGAGTGGACCACCTGGAATGGAATTAGAGAATACTATGAAAGGAAAGGTCTCACCTGAGTGATGAAGCTGAAGGGTTGTCTTTCCACACCTGAAGTCTCTGGTCACAGTCTGAAGTGAAGCATGCTGGGGTGGCACTCGTTGCATTGATTAGGTTGCGACCCGCAGATGCATTATTATTTGATTTGAATTGAAAGAAGCATGCAGGAAAGTGTTTCTATTTTTCCATAGTAGAAGCCAATCTCTTGCAGTATTCGGCCTCAGCATGGGCTTGAAACAAAATACCCGGCAGGTGGCGCCAAAACTCCACTATTCACGTCCATAACACTGCGGTGGGGAAGAAAATAAATCCCATTATGTTACCAGTTGGTGGCGCTACTTAACCAATCCCCAAAAGCCAATGTCTGCATTTTTTAAAAAAATATTTTATTTATTAGTGAGAAATATAGGAAGAGAGAGAGACAGAAGCAGACATCACTGTGGTATATGTGCTGCCAGGGATTGAACTCAAGACCTCATGCTTGAGTCCAATGCTTTATTCACTACGCCACTTCCCGGACCATGCCGATGTCTGCATTTAAAAAGTCACCTTCAATTATAATAAACTTCAGAACTTATAACCAGGATAGTATAATAGTATTATAATAGCATTTGGGAGTTTCACCTTTAAAGTACAAATTTATAACTTTTTTAATTAAAAAAAAAAAACCCTGACAAAACAAGGAATAGTTTCTACTTTTCAGCACTTAGAACTTTTGCAAGAATGACTCATTTAAATTTTTTTAAAAAATATATTTATTTATTTATTATTGGATAGAGATAGAGTAATTGAGAGGGGCAGGGGGATAGAGAGGGAGAGAGAGAGAGACACCTGCAGCCCTGCTTCACCACTCCTGAAGCTTTCCCCCTGCAGGTGGGAACTGGGGGTTTGAACCTGGATCCTTGTGCACTGTAATGTGAGTGTTTAACTAGGCGAGCCACCACCTGGACCCATCATTTAAAGTTTTTCACTTTACTATTTCTCAATTTCATATCCTTCAAGATTATACTTTAAGAACATCAAGCACTTAATATTCTACTCTAAGTTCTTTGTAATTCTACCACTAAGATTCTCAATGAAGTTTCTGAATTAGAAAATCTAGAAATATAAAGACCCATCTTTTGCTGGGAACAACTTAGAGACAATGTGGGTAAAACTTTCTTCTATGATGCTCTCTGAAGTTTCTGAAATACTGTTTATTTTTATCTCCTTTGTATCTTCTATTGTTCATGTTCAAACCTCGGATCACTGAAATATCAGGAAATGAAAGTTATGCTGCTTTATATGTCTTTAGAAAGTTTTGCTATAGAAAGTATTTTCCTGGGAGTCGGGTGGTAGCACAGCAGGTTAAGCACAGGTGGCGCAAAGTGCAAGGACCGCACTCCCCTGCAGGTGGGGAGCTGGGGGATCGAACCGGGATCTTTACGCGGTCCTTGTGCATTGTGCCATCTGCACTTATGCCGCTGTGCTACCACCTGACTCCTGTTTCTGTCTGTGCCCACCCTCCCCCCCCCAAATAAGTCTCAGCACATCTTTGCGATTTCTTTCTATGTTCCCTTTTCTTTATGTCTAGTATTTTAAATTTTTATTTATTTTTATTAATTAATGAGGGGTAGGAGAAGAGAAAGAACCAGGTATCACTCTGGCACACGTGCTGCCAGGGATCAAACTCAGGACCTCATGCTTGAGAGTCCAGCACTTTATCTACTGCACCACCTCCCGGACCACTTTATGTCTAGTATTTTTAAATGATGTGAAACATAATTCTTTTCACTTCATGAGGCTGTTCGGAGAAAGAACCCAGTGAACGCTTGTATGGGACTACGCCATGCTTTTGTTTTTCAGTTTCAGTATCTCTTTATCAAAGAAACCCTGGTATTCAATATTTCCATTACCCGGAGGCTTCATGGCCAGGCTTCTCCAAGATGGGTGTTAGTACGTCTAACCACTCACTCAAAATATACTTGGTATTACGGGAAGCCGGCAAACTTGGGTTTGAAGGACAGTTTGCATCTTTTGCCAGTTGTGTTGTCTGGGGAAAGTTCCTTTGAGCCTCAGTTTAATTGTTGGTAAGATGATTCTTTTAATAGAGCTAACGCAGGGACATGAGGTACCTCGCATGCACAGACACAGTTAACATTCAGAGGGGAAGTGGTCAGTATTGCTACTCTCCGCTTGTGAAGTCTGATAAATAGAGGCTATCGTGGTAGTCCTTTTGATATGCTGTTACATAATTTCTGCTGCTAGTATTGAAACAGTTGTTATCACGAGTGCGCTGCAGGCCAGGTAGCTCAGCGCCTGATTGAGCATAGATGTTACAATGTGCAAGGACCTGGGTTCAAGTCCCTCAACCCCACCTGCAGGGGGAAAGCTTCAGGAGTGGTGGAGCCGGGCTGCAGGTGTCTCCCTGTCTTCCTCCTCCTCCTCTTTCGATTTCTGGCTGTCTCTATCCAATAAATAAAAAATATATATATAATTAAAAAATTAAAAAAGAATGCCATTCATTGAATATCAAGAGTACTCTGTACTTTTTTACTTAAAGATTTCTAAAATACAACTATTTAAGATGGAATCAGGGATTAGGAAGATGGCATAATGGTGATGCAAGAAAATTTATATGTCAAGGGAGTCGGTCTGTAGCCGCAGAAGGTTAAGCGCACGTGACGCCAAGCACAAGGACCAGCGTAAGGATCCCGGTTCCAGCCCCCGGCTCCCCACCTGCAGGGGAGTCACTTCACAAGCAGTGAAGCAGGTCTGCAGGTGTCTGTCTTTCTCTCCCCCTCTGTCTTCCCCTCCTCTCTCCATTTCTCTCTGTCCTATCCAACAACGACGACATCAACAGCAACAACAACAACAATAATAACTACTACAACAATAAAAAACAACAAGGGCAACAAAAGGGAAAATAAATAGAATAAAAAATTCAAAATTAAAAAATTAAATAAAAAAAGAAATAAAAGAAAATTTACATTTCAGGCTCTGAGGTGCCAGGCTCAATACCCAGCACCATCATACTCTCAAGCTGAACAGTGCTCTCCTTTCTTTGTCTCCCTCATTAAAATATGTGAATAAATAAAAAAAACTTATCGGACAGGGCCAGGTGGTGGCGCACCTGGTCAAGCACACATGCATAAATTTACAATGTGCAAAGACCCAGGTTCAAGCCCATGGTCCCCGCCTGCAGGGGGAAAGCTTTGCAAGTGGTGAAGCAGGGCTGCAGGTGTCTCTCTGTCTCTCTCCCTATCATCCCCTTCACTCTTGACTTCTGGCAGGCTCTATCCAATAAATAAATAAGGTTAATAATAATAATAATAAAAAGATATTGGGCTGGTTCAAGATTGTTTTCTGGAGAAGTGGATGCCGGGAATGTCAGGTCCACCAGGACCTCTGCATTTGTGGGGACTGTTTCAGCCCCAGTTATCCCATCCACACGGCTCTTGCCAACTGCTCTCTGGTCACAGCTGCTGGCAGAGGCCTTCTGGCGCTGTGATGCCTTCTGTGTCTGCTGTCCTGGAGCTTTTCTGTCTTTGCGGGCAGCCCAGCTAGTCAGCAGCATTTTCTGAGCTGTAGTCAGCATAGTTTTCCGCTGAATTTCTCTTTCTTCTTGAACATTTATCACCGTCAGCACTTCAGGGTTGCACAGACCATGCACAACAAAGTCCAAAGCTGCCTTTTGATCCTTTCTCCTCACACTCAGCGATGCTGTGTGCTAGGATCGCGCGTAAGCTAACACAGGCCCAGTTCACCGCCTTCCTTCACATGTCCCGGCCCTGTGTCTCCTGCCAGCACCATGCTCATGCCTGGCCCTGCAGCACAAGTCTGACAGACAGAGACAAGGCTCAGGGTGGCTGTTGTAGTGTAGTTTTTAAATAATTTTTATTATTTTGATCTATTTACTGGATAGAGACAAAAATTGAGAGGCAAGGGGGAGGTAGAGAGAGAGAGAGAGAGAGAGAGAGACAGTGACACCTACATGTGCACCACCCAGCCCCAGTTCTTGTAATATTTGAAGATGAGTTGTCATAAGACAGTGACCAAAATGATCTTTCTCCAAGTAGGAGATTCCATTTTTTCAACTACATATGATTTCCACAGGTAGTGAATACCCCCTTTTGAAGAAAATCCAAGTTCTGTTGGTAAACTCCTGGATTTTTTGAGGGGGTTATTTTCAGAGCCAAAGTGGAAAAGACAAGAACTGAACTTGCCCTGCCACAATTTTCTGGACTCTCCCATGCTGGAGTGGGCAGCAGACAGTTCTTGCCACACTACCAAATGTGTCTTCTTCTTTCTTGTTGAAAAGATGACATGGAACCCAGCTTTGTGGTGCTTCTTGGTCTGGGAGTTCCAGAGCACATCAGAGGAGGACTTCCCGGGAATAACTTGTCCTTCTTGCTAGAAGACAGCCAGGCCAGAGGAAACTCAGGCCCCTTGGCAGCTTGAACTGCCCTTGTACTTGGAGAGGTGGCAGCCGGCCTCCATCTCTTAAGCATTAGTTACTGACACATAGATGGCAGAGAGGGGAGTGGTGGTGTCGGTGGAGGGGACTGGTCCTGCATTTCCTGCCTCTGGACTCCCAGGTGGTGAGATAGTATTTGCCCCTGGCATAGTTTTAACTAGAGATGAAAAGTCACTGACGCACATCCCATAGGATCCTGATCTCCTTTTGGATGTGGTCAGGGGGCATTGTGAGGTGGCTTTTTGCCAGGATGTCTGGGATAGAACTGGGTCAGGAGTACTGGGCATCTGGGCACCTGATTCAGCCAGGTGAGGGAAAGGTCTTGGAATGAGTGCAAGTGACTTTCTGGGAAGCTCATGGACTCAAAGCCAAGGGAAACCTTGGTGTCTGTCATAGTTCTCCTGAGGCTGAGGAGGAAAGGTGAAAGGATGCAGAAGATCCAAAATTCCCCAGTGGGCTGGCAGAGGAAGTAGGGTCCAGTGAGAGAATTAGGTGTGTTCCCATGACACAGGGTGCCCTAGGGTGACTCTTGAATATTGCCCAGCCCTCCCCATGAGCCAGTGATCTTGCCTTAAAAGTACAAATCCAAAAATTTCTTTTCCTTTTTCCTCTTCCTTCCTTCCTTCTTTCTTTCTTCTTCCCTTTCTTTCTTTCATTTTTTATTAGTGATTTAATAATGATAGGCAAGATTATGGGATAACAGGAGTAAAATTTCATACAGTTCCTACCACCAGAGCTCCATGTCCCATCTCTTCCATTGGAAACTTCCCTTATTCTTTATCCCTCTGGGAATGTGGACCAAAATTCTTTATGGGGTGCAGGAGGTGGGAGTTTTGGATTCTATAATTGCTTCTCTGCTGGACATGGGCGTTGGCAGGTGGATCCATCCCTCCAGCCTGTTTCTATCTTTCCGTAGTGGGGCAGGGCTCTGGAGAGGTGGGGTTCCAGGACACCTTGGTGAGGTCGTCTGCCCACGAAAGTCAGGTTGGCATCATGGTAGCATCTGAAGCTTGGTGGCTGAAAGGTGGTGAGATATCAAGCAGGGCAAATTGTTTAATAAATAGGAAGGGTTTTTCTTGTATCTTGAAATGATTGAGAATGTTTTTGTCATCTTAGCATCTGAACCTGGTGGCTAAAAAAAAGAGTTAACATATAAAGCCAAACTAATTGTTGATTAATCATGAACCTGAAGGGTAAAATAGTTGAGATGATGAGTTGGGGGGGTATCTGTTTTGTAGATAGTTAGTAGGCCTATTTTAGTTATATTCCAAAGGGCCCATGACTATACTAGCTTTTTTTTTCCCCCTGAACCTGACATCTGATATGCATGTGGATCCAAGTTATTGTCTGGGGAGATGATGTCACGGCTGGAAAAAGGACCAGAAAGCTGGATCAGGGAAGAGAGTAGCTCCCAAATATGGGAAAGGTGTATAAATATCGTTGACTATAAACCCCATCAATTTGATGTGATCTGTGGCCCATATTCAGCTTGCGAGCCTAAGTGACCTCTGCATCCCGGTAGATCTGAGCTCACATTCTGTGGTCATGAATAGGAACATTCCAAGCTGCCCCAATTTCAGGACCCATCTTCCTCAGGTGCAGCATAGAGTATGTTGTCCAGCCTCCCTTCAGAGGATGGAACATTCTGATGCCAACTGGACTTGACTGGGCATACAACCCCACCAATATGTCCTGGAGCCTGGCTTCCCCAGAGCCCTGCCTCACTAAGGAAAGAGAGAGTATGAATAGAGCGGTCAACACCCTTGTTCAGTGGGGAAGCAATTAGAGAAGCCAGCCCCTCCACCTTCTGCACCCCATAGTGACCCTGGGTCCACACTTCCAGAGGGATAAAGAATAGGAAAGCTACCAGGGGAGGGGAGGGGATACGGAGTTCTGGTGGTGGGAATTGTGTGGAGTTGTACCCCTCTTATTCTGTGTTTTTTGTCAGTGTTTTCTTTTTATGAATAAATAAAAAAAGAACATTCTTGTCAATTTTACCCAGGAACTAATTTGGATAGATCTTGGTTTTTTTTTGTTTTTTTTTTTTAAGTTTTGACATGAGTTTGGGATTTTCTGCCATATCAAATTCTCTACTAAGATGCAGATCTACAGAAGGTGAATTTATGGGGTTGGCTGTGAGTATTAGACAGGAGGTCAAGCAAATAACATTCATGATTTTATAGGAAAATCAGACAAAGAAGCAGCAGTAAGTTGCAATGCGCTCTGTTACTTTTATTAACATTTATTTTCTTTGGATCAATGCTCAGTATTGGAAAGGTCACAGAAGGTTATTGAATCTCTTATGTCGGAAACTTTTCACTTCTGTGAAATCCAGGACTTCTGTGATATTTGAAAGCAGGCAAACCAGAGTGAATGATCTTGTGAGAGTCCCCTTGATAGTCCTTCATTTCCCTTCTGTGAGGAACAGGTCCTCAGGAAGGAACTTTTTTATTCCCAGTTGCTGTTCTCTTGTTTATATTTCTCCACAGACATTAAGGAACTTGTCAAGGGAAAGGTTTTTTATTTCTCTCCCATCATGCTTCCTACCCACTTGTGACAAAAAGACATATCAGAACCTGCTGCATTTTAAAATATCACAAACTCTATGTGCATCTCCAAAATAATTGGCACCCTGAGGTGGGGGGTAATTGCTAAAGGAATATAGAGTTAAATGATATTCTCATCTTGATAAAAGCAAGGAGTATGGGAGTTGGGTGGTAGTGAGGCGGGTTAAGTGCACATGGCGCAAAGCGCAAGGACCAGCATAAAAATCCCGGTTCGAGCCCCTGGCTCCCCACCTGCAGGGGACTTGCTTCACGGGTGGTGAAGCAGGTTTGCAGGTGTCTGTATTTCTCTCCCCCTCTCCGTCTCCCCCTCCTCTCTCCATTTCTCTCTGTCCTATCCAACAACAATGACATGGATAATAACTACAACAATAAAAAGAACAAGGACAACAAAAGGGAATAAATAAATATTTATAAAAAAATAAAAGCAAGGAGTAAGGCAGGATATATAATTGGGAGATACACCATGACAGAAGGAAGCTCGTCTTGCGTTCTGTCCCTTTGGAGCAGCATCTGGGCCTCCCCATTGAGTAAATCCAGATGACTCAGAAGATACAGACAGTCTTGGAGATAGTCTGTACAGCTCAGCTTCTGAAGTCAGAGATCAAGAAATGCACAGAGGGGCCAGGCCGTGGTGCACCTGGTTAAGTGAACATATTACAGTACGCACCTGGACCTGGGTTCAAGCCTCCAGTCTGCACCTGCAGGGGAGAAGCTTCAAGGGAGATCAAGTAGGACTGCAGGTGTCCACCTCTCTCTCCCCCTATCTGTGCCTTTCCCCTCTCAATTTCTCACTGTCCTATCAAATAAATAATAAGTAAATCTTACACACGTGGGTGGAGAGTGGGCTTGATGAAGAAATGGAGGCCCTCTAGCATGGATGTCACACACACACATACACATAGAGACACGCACACACAGAGACACAGAGATATACACAGATACACATACACAGACAAAGACATGCAACACACACAAAGACACACATAAAGACACACACACACACACACCTACTCTACGTCGTCAATAAATAATGCAAAGTTCACTCCTTGGCCACCCTAAATGAACTGTTTATCACCAGTGGAGGTGGTTGAGGTGAAAACATTTCTTTTTATTAAAATTTGAGACTCCTTGCGATTTGTTAGAGCTCTGAATCAGTCAGGTAGAAAAATTGAAAAGCAAGCTAATTTTACTTCTATAAGTTTGCAAATAATTACATTAGGTGAGATTGTAAAATAACAATGGCAGTGGACTCCCAGGAGACCATTTTTATAATGACATAATTAGAGCTGGCAGTCATAGGGGCTGAGGCTCTGGAGCGAATGATCAGAAGCAGAACGTCTGTCTTCCAGCCCCTCCGCAGGATGCTTTGCAGGGTTATCCATCTTCTGCGTGACTGGGGCAGCTTTCTATACCATGGAATAACTTTAGTGACCCACAGTAGGCCGAGCTATGTAGAGAGTCACTGAATTATTGCCACAAAGTTAATTTATATGAATTTCTGAGCTCATAGTCCTTAAGGCTGTGCAGTGAGCTTCTTTGTGGATATGATATATTCAGAGATGCAGGCTCCAGAGCAGTAGAGTTTTCATGGTCTTTGCCAAAGGGGCCTAAATTTCAGGAGACACACAATTCATCATAGTGATTTCACTGGCCCTGAAGCTGTTTAACATTTTCAAGTTTTGGAAAAGGTCATTAACGGATGTGCAGGTAACTTCCTAAAGGGATCACGGAGTCATTGAATTTGCCTGCAGTTGGAGAATGTCCACAGTGAGAACTTGACGGATTACTTGGTTGAGGAGAAGGCTGAAATACAGAGTGCTGGTGGCCTTGAAACCATCCCACGGGGAGCTGTTGTGGAAAGATCACACCAAGGACAAAAAAATAACACTTCTGTCTCCCTGATAGAAGGAATGTGGGCAACCCTTCTACTTCCTGCCCCTAAAGGATGGACATAACTCCTTTTATTAAAGCAACCAGCATGTAAAATACATGGGCAGGGGGCTGGATGGTAGCACAGTGGGCTAACACACAGGGTGTCAAGTGCAAGGACCGGCATAAGGATCCTGGTTCGAACCCCTGGCTTCCCACCTGCGGGGGGGGGGGGCAGTCGTCAATTCACAAGCAGTGAAACAAGTCTGCTGGTGTTTCTCCCCCTCTCTGTCTTCTCTTCATTTATCAATTTCTCTCTGACCTATCCAACAACAACAACAAGGGCAACAAAAATGGAAAAAAAAAATGGCCTCCAGGAGCAGTGGATTTGTAGTCTGGCACTAAGCCCCAGTGATAACCTTGCAAGCAGGCACTGCAATCACTTCCTTACGGAAGATCTGACCTCTGAGAAGTTCCAGCAGTCAGGAGTAGGTACTTGGTATCCCAGCACCCCCTAACTACTAACCTCAGTCTTTCGGGGCCACTATAACAAGATTTCAACAGCTGGGTGGCTTAGTACCAAACACATCCTTTTCTGATATTTCTGCAGTTTACGAGTGGGAGGTTAAATGTCTGTTATTACTGCTTGAGGTTTTCAGATTAGTCACACCTGAGGTGGGCCTCCTGCCCACTCCCCTGATTTATAACCAGCGGGTCAGAGGTATAATCTGTGTTGGAAAGGGCATCTGAAGTCCTAGGAGGGGATTGGGAGAGCCTGCAGTCTATAACAGGTGACAGGTAGTTAGTGTCAGGACTGAGTTACACTTATTTCTTTTTTTATTAGTGATTTAATAATGATTGACAAGATTGTAAGATAACAGGGATGTAATTCCACACAGTTCTTACCACCAGAGTTCTGCACCCCATCCCCTCCATTGGAAGCTTCCCTATTCTTTACCTCTCTGGGAGTCTGGACCAAAATTCTTTATGAGGTGCAGAAAGTGGGAGTTCTGGCTTCTGTAATTACTTCTCCACTGGATATGGACATTGGCAGGTGGATCCATCCCCACAGCCTGTTTCTGTCTTTCCCTAAGTGGGGCAGGGCTCAGGAGAGATGGAATTCCAGGACACACTGGTGACATTGTCTCTAAAGGGGAAGCCAGGGTGGTGTCATGGTAGCTTCTGCAACTTGGTGGCTGAAAAGCATTAAGATACAAAGCAGAACAAAATGTTTAATAATCAGGAACCTTAAGGTAAGAATGTAACACATGAAATTTGGGGTCTTCATGTTGGAAGAAGCTGGGAAGCATATTTTAGGTATATTCCAAGGGATCCATGACTTTAGTAAGATTCTTGACCACCGGGCAGAGGCTTGAGAATTGCTTGAGATAAGAGTCACACGTTCACAATGGACACTGGCCCTGGGAACTGAAAAGGCAGGAACCTCTACAGCAGGTGCTTAGGTATTTTGCTTTGTAATGAAGTGAGATGCTTTATCATTAACTATAGACTATTTGTGTGATCTCGTTTTAATTAAGCAGATACACATGTGCACAATTATGCTGCATCTTTGATCTATATTAATAACAGAAGCACCATTTATTTCTTAAATTTTTATTTATAAAATGGAAACACTGAAAAGACCGTAGGATAAGAGGGGTCTAATTCTACACAATTCCCACCACCAGAACTCCGTGTCCCATCCCCTCCCCTGATAGCTTTCCTATTCTTTATCCCTCTGGGAGTACGGACCTAGGATCATTATGGGGTGCAGAAGGTGGAAGGTCTGGCTTCTGTCATTGCTTCCCCGCTGCACAGGAAGCACCATTTCTTATGTTCAGAATAAAAAAATAATGAGGATACTTCCATTATTAATCTATATCAAATTATTTCTCCAATTTTTTATTTAATAATTCACAAAAGAATTACACACCTTTGCTACACCTGATCAGGGTGTCTTCATTTTATGCAACTGGGATGTGATCTTTGTACTGCTCCAGGCACTGCCAAGAGTCTCAGGGAACATGGTGGGGGGTGGGAGGCACAGGAGGAGTGGTTCTCTTTGACTTTCACTATAGTTGTTTATTCTTCCATTGTGCCTTCTGTCTCTCAACACTAGTATGTTCCACAGTTGGATATGCCTTTTCCACAGAGCAAATGTGTTCTAACCGACTCCCCATGCTCATGTGAGCAAGCTTATAATGGGGCAACCATATACACTCTAAATTGAGTGTTTTATCACCAAGGGCAGAAAGAGAGGATGAGAGAGAAGTAACGGGTGAGAGAGAGAGAGAGAGAGCAGGATCACTAGTATGTAAGCTTAGAGTTACGCATGCAGTCATGATGAGAGCATGTAGAATAGGAAAATGAACCAATTTGCATTCCTTTTCCCTTGAAAAATGAGTAAGATCAATTTAAGCAAGTAGTTAAAACAATTACTCCTCTAGTCATTTTCTATGCTTATTGTTTTGTGTGTGTTCTCTGCTGTGTTCCTCTTGTACTTAAACAAAATTTCCTTTAAGAAGAGAAACAATCTTTCCTAAGCTTATCGACTTAGTTCCTTCTACTGCAAAATCTGTTGTTTAGGAGGGTAGCATTTTCTGTGCACACGACCTTGAAACTCCCTGTAGCTCTTTAACTTCAGTTTTTTTTGTTAGTTTTCTAATCAGTTAAGTATTCTGCTTCATGAAGGTATGAATTCACTACCCCGTAAACTCAGCTTTAAAAATCCAATCTCAGAAAAATGAAGAGATTTCATAACTTTGTGCCTGGAAAAACTTGAAATGAACTGATCTGAATCTTTTAATGGACTTTACGTCTCTAAACTATTGTGTGAAGCACTGAGTTTCATTGCTGCCATATTAATGTGTTTGGATAGCAAATACTGTCTCAGACCCCTCTGGGGTAGAAAGCAACACTCAGCTTATCCACTGCAATTCTTTTTTGAAACCCCGATAAGTCCCAAACTATCTGCCCTCGGGGATTTCAGATAAAAGATTGTATAACTATAAGAGAAGAATCTATTTTTTTTCAGAGAGGATTATGCTTTCTATTTAGAAGCAATGGCATTATTAACTTTTATTGACTATGGGTTTTACTGTTTAGCTTTTTCAATGTCACTACTAGGTGACTGGTGATTTTAAAAAAATTTTCACATTAGTGATTAATAATGATTGACAATATTGTAAGATATCAGGGGCTCAATTCCATAAAGTTCCCATCACCAGAGTTCCACGTCCCATCCCCTCCATTAGAAAATTCACTATTCTTTATCCCTCTGGGAGTATGGACCAAGATTCTTTATGGGGTGCAGAAGGTGGGAGTTCTGGCTTCTGTAATTGCTTCTCCACTGGACATGGGCGTTGGCAGGTGGTACTATACCCCCAGCCTGTCTCTCTCATTCCCTAGTGGGGCAGGACTTTGGGGTGGTGGGGTTCCAGGACACATTGATGAGTTCATCTGCCCAGGAAAGTCAGGAAGTCAGGATGGAGTCATCTGCAACTTGGTGGCTGAAGGGTGGCAAGATATTAAGCAGGACCAATTGTTTAGTAAACAAGAACTCAGGGGTAGGAATAGTGAAGATGATATTAGGGGTCTTCATATTGGAAGAAGCTCAGAAGTCTGTTTCAGGTATGTTCCAGTGGGCCCGCGACTTTAGTAGTTTTTGCCTGAGCCTGGTAGCTTTCATGCAGGTGGACTAAAAACATTGTCTGGGAAGATGCTGTCAGAATTGAGAATAGGCCTAGAGAGCTGGATTATATACTTTATGAAATATGAGGAAAGTATATAAATACAATTAATGTTTATCCCAACTTATGACTATTTTAAATGACATGTATTTCCCCCTAATAGAAACTATAAGATAACCTTAAAGTACTTAAATTCAGAGCAAAAGTATTTTTACACCTCATCTTGATTTTTGATTCTGTGATAAATACTCTTTTTGCTTTATTTTTTTTCATTTGATTGATTTCAGACATGTTCTTTAGGGTTTTTTTTTTTTCATTTCTGTTGGATACAAGAAAAATAAAAGTAAAGGTGGTAGTGGAAATGTAGAATCCAGTGTTTATGTAAAGGCTAATGTCTGAAATCATTTTATTATGAGGGGCCAGGTGGTGGCACACCTGGTGAAGAGCACACACTACAATCTGCAAGGACCTGGGTTTAAGCCTCTTGTCCCCACATGTGGGGGCCGGGGGGGGGGGGCTTCCTGAGCAGTGAGACAGCATGCCCAGAAAAGAAGCTTCCAGGAGAGCCAAGGTAGCTGCGAACTTTTTTGCATTCTAGTTGGACCTCTCCCTCCATAATTGGGAACCGTCTTAATGAACTAGACAGGACACTTCCATTTCATCTCCCTCCACTAAAAATCGTCAGTAGAAAAGTATTCAAGATGATCAGATTGGAAAAGTTTTTTTTTTTTTTAATAGAATACTAGAGGTTTCTGAACTTTTTCAGTAAGGATGCTTTCCTTCCCCCAAGTATATGTCTGTAATCTGCTGGGGTTGTCGCGAGCATCATTCTCACTCCTTTGTGTCCAGGCCATGCAAAGCTTATTTCTCAAATGGAGGAATACTGATATATAATGTAAGGTTTTTTTTTTTAAAATAGGGACTTGTAGCTCTGTATTTTATTATCTAATAAGAAAACCCGACCTTGTGTACTTTTTTTTTCTATATCCCTTGTTGTTAATTTTAGTCTGTTTGACTCTTTTCATATATTCTGGCTAAACTCTTAGCTAATGTAACATTGATTCTCCCTCTAAAGTTACATTACAAAAAGCAAACACTTTCTACATTAGATGGTATGCTATCAATACTTCCTGTTTTTTCTTTTCCAAAATTGTCTATCTTTATTTATTGGATAGAGACAGCCAGAAATCAAGAGGGAAGGTGGTGGTAGGGAGAGAGGCAGAGAGACAGGTGCAGCCCTGTTTTACCACTCATGAAGCTTTTCCTCTGTAAGTGGAGACTGGGGGGCTTGAACCCAGGTCCTTGCATATTTCAACAAGTGCACTCAACCTGGGGGGGGTCACCACCACATCCCTTAGTACTTCTTTAAAATTTGTATTTTTAGAATTTTTGAAGATCGATATCAAACGGTGAAATATTTAAGCATGTTCTAATGCTTTCAGCAAAAGTATAGCCTCCGTATCTCATCCCCTCCTTAAAAAAATAATGGAAATTTTTACAAGGAAATAAAAAAGCATAGCTACACAAGAATTCGTGAAAGGACTTTTGTTTGTCAGATGTCAGAAATAATGGTCTGTGAAACAGGGCATAAACAAAGCAGACTGGCATACAGGTTAGAAGGAACACTTATTAGAATTAGGTAAACAGATTTACTCCTAACATGGTGAGGCCCAGGCAAAAGTTGAAGTGGATTGAAAAAGGATCAGTGGTCTTAACAAGTGCCTCCTATAAAGAACGCAAACCATCAGAAAGTCAGTATGTACAAGAATGCTCTGTGGTATATGTTGTAGGAGAAATGTAGCAGGAAACAGACTCACTGCTGTGCACCTGGAAGAATGTTTGGGTAGGTAACACTGACAATATCAGGTGCTGATGAGAATTTCACGTCACAGGAGCTTGTAGGAGGCCTGATGGGGGACAAATGAGAGACAGCTTAGTGATAACTCACTGAAATAGAAACTCTGACGCCATCTTCCCAGACAATACTTGGCTGTAGGGCTCACGCTAAAGTCATGGGGCTCTTGGAAGGTACCTACAGTTGACTGACTAGCTTCTTCCAACATGAAGACCCCTAATTTCATCTGCTCTGCTCCTACCTCTGGGTTTTTCCTGTTTATTAAACACTTCACTCTGCTTTATATCTTACTGCCTCTCAGCCACCAAGTTGCTCACGCTACCATGTCACTAACCTGACTTCCCTGGGCAGAAGACCTCACCAATGTGTCCGGGAACCTCCCCTTTTCAGCGCCCTGCCCCACTTAGGGAAAGACAGAAACAGGCTGGGGGGATGGATCCACCTGCCAACGCCCATGTCCAGTGGAGAAGCAGTTACAGAAGCCAGAACTCCCACCTTCTGCACCCATAATTTCTGCACTACATAATTTTGGTCCATATTCCCAGAGGGATAATGAATAGGGAAGCTTCCAGTGGAGGAGAGAGGATACAGAGCTCTAGTGGTGGGAATTTTATGGAACTGTACCTTTCTCTCTTATCCTACAATCTGTTGTTCATTGTTTTTTTTTTGTTTGTTTGTTTTTGTTAAAGTAAAAACTCTCTTACCATACTGTTAGGCAGTTGTTCTTAGCATTTGCCTAAAGGACTTAGAGGCATGTACTCACACTAACTCACAGTTATCTGTAGTAGTTTTATTCATAATAGTCCAAACTTGTCAGCTACTAAAATGACCTTTGGTTACCTAATAGATGAGGGAACTGTGCTGTGTTTCCCACTTGCTAAAAGGACTCTGGACACATCTCTTCTTTATTTCTTCTGTCTTTGAAGCTACTTTGGAAGAACTAATGAGGTGAGGGTTCACGTATGTATCTCGTGGTACCACATTAGCTCACTGTGTTAAAGAGAAGTGCCTACTCACAGTTAGGCGTATATAGGGCCTGGGAGATAGCACAGTGGTTTGTGCTCCTGAGGCCTCAGATGTTGCAGGTTCAATCCTTGGCACTGCCATCTGCCTGAGCTGAGAAGTGCTCTGGTTTCTCTCAGTAATTATCTCTCAGTAATTATTTTATCTTGAAATAAAATAAAATGAAGTGGAGCTAAGTGTTGAGTCTCTGGGTAGCACTGTGCACTTACCATTCCCGCCCCCCCCCCCCCCCCCCCGCTTCCCAGCAGAGGAGCAGTGGGGTATGTGACTCCTTTCACTCTCTCCCTCTTTTCCCCCAATTTCTCTTTATAGCACTGTCTCTTCTATCAAAAAATAAAAAAGGTTGTTTTCAGGGAATAATGGACTTGACCAGGCACCCAGCCCCAGTGCTTACCCTGGTGACAATAAAATATCAGTATAATAAAGGCAGAATTAGCAGACATATATAATAGAGACGGCTCTGAGCTCTTAACAATGCTATTCGTTCTCTGATGCCATCACCAGCTGTCACTGCTCCAGACATCACATCACTGAAGGCTGCTGGGAACAGGACTCAAACCTGGGTAGGTTGGGCACGTGGGGAAGGAACATACCCTCTCTCATGGGCTATCTTGGGGTGCCCCAAATCTTGTTCTTATATTTGGCACATTAATATTAAAGTATCACATGTGAATTATTGTATGAAGACAGGAATGTTACACCGCCTTTTAAAAGTTGAAGTTTGGCGGCAGTCGGGCTGTAGCTCAGCGGGTTAAGTGCAGGTGGCACAAAGCACAAGGACCGGCATAAGGATCCCGGTTCAAGCCCTGGCTCCCCACCTGCAGGGGAGTCGCTTCACAGGCGGTGAAGCAGGTCTGCAGGTGTCTATCTTTCTCTCTCCCTCTCTGTCTTCCTCTCCTCTCTTCATTTCTCTCTGTCCTATCCAACAACGACAACATCAATAACTACAACAATAAAACAACAATGGCAACAAAAGGGAATAAATAAATAAATATAAAATAAAATTTTAAAAAAAGTTGAAGTTTGGCGAAAGTTGGAAATCATATGCACAAGGCATTTTGACATGTTTAAATCATTTCTGCCTCAAGCTTATATATTATTAGCGAAGTTATTTAAAATTCTCTTTCTCTTTCTTATACCTGCCAGCCTGTCATCTATCATATCTTTTTCAGTGAATATGTTTACTAACTCTTCTTAATGCAACAGTCTTATTGGTCACTGTTTTCTGAAGATTATTACACCTCGGGGCCAGCTGGTGGCACACATAGTTAAGCACACACATTACAGTGCACAAGGATCCAGGTTCAAGCCCCAGGTCCTGACCTGCAGGGGGAAAGCTTCACAAGTGGTGAAGCTGGGCTGCAGGTGTCTCCCTCCTTCTCTCCCTCTTCCCTCTAAATTTCTCTCTGTCCTATCAAATAAAATAAAATTAATGTATTAAAATTAAATAAAAAGATTATTACACTTCTGTTATCAAAATAAAATTTCTGTATTTTTAAACTGAACTTTAGTTTTTTATTATCTTATTTATTTATTTATTGGATAGAGACAGCCAGAAATTGAGAGGGGAGAGGGAGATAGAGGATAGAGACAGGCACCTGCAACACTGCTTCACCGCTTGTGAAGCTTTCCCCCTGCAGATGGGGACCAGGGGCTTGAACCTGGATCCTTGTGCACTGTAACATGTGCGCTCAACCAGGTGCCACCACCCGGCCTCTAAACTGAACTTTAGCTTCTTGAAATTCCACCAGTCAGAGATGACATACACAGCACTTAGAGTCACATGGGTCTATATAGTTTAGATGATACATTTGGGGCAAAGAGTCTATTTCTCATACTGAGGGTGACTTGAATCTAAATCTTACTGTATGCCCAAAATTAATCTTTCCAAGAATCCTATCTGGTCTGAATATATGCTGTTGAGTTTTGACCTTTTGGGAATCTTGAGATTTTATCACCTGCTGTAGTCTAGCTTTTTGGACTTATCAGGGGGAAATAAATTCAAGTTGTCTTTTGGAGAGTGAAGATGATATGGTTCACCAAGCACCTGTGACCTTCTCTGGAGTATCTGTCTCCATTCAAAACAACATGGCCTGAAGGCCGGGCAGTGGCTCACTGGGTTAAAAGCACATGGTAGGAAGCACAAAGACTGGCGCAAGGATCCAGGTGTCCCCAGCTCCCCACTGTAGGGGGGACACTTCACAAGTAGTGAAGCAGGTCTGCAGGTGTCTATCTATGTTCTCTCTCTCTCTCTCTCTCTCTCTCTATCCCCCCCTTCCCTCTTAATTTCTCTCTGTCCTGTCCAATAAAATGAAAAAAAAACAAAAACCAAAAACAATGGCCTCCAGGAGCAGTGGATTTGTGGTGTAGGCACCAGGTCCCGGAGATAACCCTGGAGGCAAAAACAAAACAAAAAAGCAGCACCTCTGGGGACCAGGCAGCGCGTAAGGTTAAGCGTACCTGGCGCAAAGCGCAAGGACCTGCACAAAGATCCCAGTTTGAGATCCCGGTTTGAGTCCCCAGCTCCCCACCTGCAAGGGGTGTCGTTTCACAAGCAGTGAAGCAGGTCTGCAGGTGTCTATCTATCTCTCTCCCTTTCTGTCTTCTCCTCCTCTCTCCATTTCTCTCTGTCCTATCCAACAACAATAATGACAATAACAACAAGGGCGACAAAATGGAAACAACAGCCTCCAGGAGCAGTGGATTCATAGTGCAGGCGCTGAGCCCCAGCAATAACCCTGGAGGCAAAAAAAAAAGCAGCACCTCTTACTAGCTCAGGGATTGTGGTGAGAACACTGTTGATGATATATGGGAAATTGATGCCTCTTAAGGTTTGAAAGCAGAGAGCCACAGCCTAATGTCCTGATGCTTGTTGGTATTTTCCTATAGAGTCCAAGAAAAGTTTGTAGGATATATTGTCTCCTTTGTATCAAAGAAAAAACTATACTTAAGGAAGTTAATCATTGCAAATTTACTATATGGCTCTCAGCTCTCATCACATCTATGTAATGACACCTAACTCTTTTGACCCAAAACTGCCTATAGTTTGTTTTCTGTGTTTCTGCAAACAACTCTTGGAGATATTTTTTATTTACCTGTTTTATTTTATTTTTGCAACTATAGCATAAATCCAGCCAAGGCAAGGATCCCATATCCTATTACTACATGACTTATTTACTCCTTTCTGAGAAATGAAAACTTAGTAGTTGCTCATGAACACATATCGTTAGACTTTCTCAAATTTTGAGACAGGAAAATGCTTGCAGGGCATAGAAATTATGTCTAGGTAGGCAATGGTAGTTTACAAATTGGATATTAAGTGTCAAATGTAAATCTCCCAAGGACAGCTGTTACCATTTCTCTGCAACTTCCCTTTCCATTAACCAGCACATTTGGCTCTGCAAACAGATGTTCAATGAGCAGAATAGCTGCTTCCAAGTACAATTACCAACTCTGCATGCACCAATGGACGTCCCAACTTCAGAAAAAATAGACTCAATATGTTTGGTTTCACTGATTTTCGTGAAGGGTTTGGAAGTTTTGTTCTTATTAGTGAGTATTAAATAAAGTGCTTCCAATTTTTGCTCGATTGGCCTGCAGCTGCAAGCTATTTGCTGAAGAGGTTTGGACATGTGTCCTTTGCCTGTCACAAAGTTAGACACCAAAATTTTTCTCTGTACTAGGAGAAGATACTCTTACAGTCAGGAATATTTTTATTTGCATGCATTTCTAGCAACAGTGTTTTTTTTTTTTCTTTTTTCCTTAAAAGGACTTCAGAGAACAGAGGGAGATAGCATTAACCACCCATGCATTCGGAGCCTCTAAATACAGCCCATGTATCACTGGGGGAAAAATAGACATTTGTAGTTGTGTGTAAGACTCACTTTTCACATTAATCACATTTTTAATAATTGCTTCCAGATTCTGCATTTTAAGAATGGACATGGACAGAGAACTTGGTTACCATAGTGTACAGGAGTGAGCTTGGTGGGAAAACTATCTTAAGAGTTAATCATTTTAAAACTTGGATTCCTTGATTGCATTAAATTTGTGTAGTTCTTGTAGATCAGTTATATATCAGTAAACTCCTTTTAAAAGTGTAAGAAAGATGGGCACATTTGATCTGAGAAGTAATCCTCTCAACCGAGGAGTTCAGATGCCCAGTATTTCATAGGAGATATTTTTCTGAGATCATGGTTCAACTCTGTGCTATCACTTATGTTTGACAGAGTTGCTTTTTTTCTGTGTTGCTGACTGCATTCATAGTTGATTAATACTCTAGCTTTTTAAAATATTTTTTCATTATTTATTTTCCCTTTTGTTGCTTTTGTTGTTTTATTGTTGTAGTTGTTGTTGATTATGATGCCACCACTGTTGGATAGGACAGAGAGAAGTGGAGAGAAGAGGGGAAGACAGAAAAGGGGAGAGAAAGAGAGACACCTGTAGACCTGCTTCACCGATTGTGAAGGGACTCCTTTGCAGGTGGGGAGCCAGGGCTCGAACCAGGATCCTTACTCTAGTCCTTGTGCTTTGTGCCACATGCGCTTAACCCGCTGCACTACTGCCGGACTCCCAATACTCTAGTTTTAACAAATGTATCTATTGGTATTCTCTAAGCTAAATATACTTTTGAGATTATATATTTATTTATAATTATATAGAGGCAGAGAGAAACTGAGAGGGGAGGGGGAGACCAAGAGGGAGAGACACAGAGAGACACCTGCAGCCCTGCTTCACCACAAAGCTTTCTACCTGCAGGTGGGGACCAGGGGCTTGAAGTTGCATCCTTGTGCACCATCTGGCCCTTTAGCCACACTCTTTGAATGAATCTGCAAGGTATTTACATACTATTATTACACAGAATATAAAAGAATAATTTGCAATTACTTAATAATATTTTGGGGGGGTTGAATTAAATGTTATTTAATCTGTTCTCAACTTATTCACATACATTTTTAAAAGACTCATGTCTTTTTTATATTTGTTTATTTATTTATTTATTTTCCCTTTTGTTGCCCTTGTTTTTTATTTTTTGTTGTAGTTATTGTTGTTGTTGATGTCGTCCTTGTTGGATAGGACAGAGAGAAATGGAGAGAGGAGGGGAAGACAGAGAGGGGGAGAGAAAGATAGACACCTGCAGACCTGCTTCACCGCCTGTGAAGCGACTCCCCTGCAGGTGGGGAGCCGGGGGCTCGAACCGGGATTTTTATGCTGGTCCTTGTGCTTAGCACCGGGTGCACTTAACCCGCTGTGTTACCGCCTGACTCCTGACTTAATCATATTTTTGAGGCATCAGTCTAGGTACATCATTTGTTTGTGATGAAAATAATTTAAAATGATTTCCTAGGAACTAGATGCTGATGAATTTTTTACCTTGATATAAAATGCAGATTATTGAATCTGAGAACATTATCTCTTTGGTGTTGTCCAGTTTTCAGGATGGTTTCCTACAGTGACGATGGCAATAGATATGCCATTGTTGAAGACATTCTGTAAATGTTTGCTTTATAGGAAAACATTATCTTCCTAACACATCTTGGTTTTAAAAACAACGCAAAAATATTTATGCATCACCATGTTGCTTTTCCATTCTTTACTGTAGCTTTGTCACTGTAACCTCTAGCTTAGCCTTATTCATTTGGAGACTAAAAGTAAACAAATTTATTTGTCTTGGTAAGAAGGGAAATATTGATTTACAAATCAGGATTTCATGCTAATTGCTAGGATTAAGGACACCATTTTTCATCAGTGGCTCTGTCTTTGCAGAGGTCTTAATTCTATAAAAAATTAATCAGACCTAAAGGTATAAAAAAGTGAAGCCAGGTAAGTTTTGATAGATAGCTGGTAAGTAAATCTCCAGGCTACAGAACACTTAGTGTTTCCTTGGGACAAAAGAATGAGGAAAGTCATTACATGTGTAGCTGTTGTTATTTTGGCTGGTTGAGACCTGTGCATACTAAGATAAGATACACACAAACAGAATCTCTTTGTTCATTCACTTGCCAAGGGGAATGGAGCTAGTGCAAAACTTATTGCTTGATTGATTGATTGTGGAGCTTGGGTCTCATGCATGCAAAGTTTCATCACAGTCTGACTTCTTTACTTAAAAAGACACACACACACACACACACACACACACACACACACACACACACACAGAATGAAAGTGAGAAAGGGAGACAGAGAAAGGGAGAAATAACACAAGTGTCGGAGCTACCCTTCCAGCATCCCATCCCATGTTGATATCTCCAGGGACAAATATATAAAACCCAACTAGTTTGTGGGGAAATAATTGACAGAACCAGAGGACCAGGTTAAAGGGACAGGAGCAAAGCAGAATCTTGTCACCACCCCTGTGACACACCCACACAGTGACAAACACAGTTGAGAAGGCCACTGAGCACAGCCTCTCATAAAGGGACTAAGTACACTTCATTTCTCATGAACTTCTCTGCATGCATCCACATGCCTGGCATCTCATAAAGGTTACAGACAACATCTGCATAAAGTGACATCTAGAATTAGGGTGTTTGTCTCAGCAGCTGAACCCATAGTGGATTGTGGGTAATATTATGTCCATGAACATACAGCTAGTAGGTTCGAAGGGTATATAAGAGTTACAGCTACTACATTAGTTAGAAGGGCATATAAAAATTAGAGTTACTATGTTACTAGGGCACACAGGAATTACAGTATTGCATTAGAAGGGGCAAAGTTTTAATGTAAGGTTTTAATTTAAGGACAAGGTTTAAATGTCCACACAGGAGTTGTCTTTTTTTATGTGCTTCAATGTTAAAAGAAAGACTAAGGGGAGTTGGGCGGTAGCACAGCAGGTTAAACGCACGTGGCGCAAAGCACAAGGACCAGCATAAGGATCCCGGTTCCAGCCCCCGGCTCCCCACCTGCAGGGGAGTTGCTTCACAGGTGGTGTCTGTCTTTTTCTCCCCATGTCTGTCTTCCCCTCCTCTCTCCATTTCTCTCTGTCCTATCCAACAACAACAACAACAGCAGTAATAACTACAACAACAATAAAAACAACAACAAAGGCGACAAAAGGGAAAATAAATATAAAAAAAGAAAAGAAAGACTAATAAAATCTTCTACATCATCTCTGTCAAAGAGAGGCTACACAGTATGCCAAGAAATTTAAAAATCAGTTCCTTAAGAATGTATTTTGAACAAAAAAGACAAACAAAAGTCTTGGGACAAAAGTCTTACCTAATGATAAGAATTAGTTCGCTAACTGTAAGGAAAGGAGCCCACTCATCCCTGGTAGACCTCACTTGTGCCCTCATTTGTCCTCTAGAAACATAAATTTCTCATTAAATATTGTCTTTTCTGTATACTAAATATTTGGTGGATTTAATAATTTCATCTTGTGGTCTGTGATTTTCACTGTCCTTTCCTTCATCAACCCCCATCATCTATGAATAACTGAGTCTATTAGATCTTCATGCTGCATCACACCTCTGCTTTCAAAACAAAATATTTCATAAATTTATCTACACCTGCTTGTATGAAATTCCATTTCCCTATTTTTGTATTCTTCCCTGGATGACAATCATTGTCATTATATATATATATATATATATATATATATATATATATATATATATACCGAATTTGATAATAATGTTGATATTAAATGTCCAGCCAGTACATACCTTTTTTTTTGCCTCTAGGGTTATTGCTGGGGCTCAGTGCCTGCACCATGTATCCACTGCTCCTAGAGGCCATATTTTCCCCCCTTTTGTTGCCCTTGTTGCTGTAGCCTTGTGGTTATTATTGTTGTTGATATCATTCATTGATGGATAGGACAGAGAGAAATGGAGAGAGGAGGGGAAGACAGAGAAGGGGAGAGAAAGATAGACACCTGCAGACCTGTTTCACTGCCTGTGAAGCAACTCCCCTGCAGGTGGGGAGCCGGGAGCTCGAACCGGGATCCTTATGCTGGTCCTTGTGCTTTGCACCACGTGCACTTAACCCGCTGTTCTACGGCACGACCCCCAGTACATACATTTTTTTAAATTTGAGGCAAGAGAGGGGGAAGACTTGAACAGTCATCTAAGGAAGTTCAGGAAGCATTATTTTGTGCCAACTATTTCATAGTAACCCAACATGCATTGCCCTCATGAACTTTTTCACCGCACTGGAAGGAATAGTTTTCTCAAGAAAAGAAACTGGCTGAGGCACACAATAGTCTTCAAGTATCAAAACAGAGATTGATACCTGTTTCTGAGAATTACTTTCCCATTAAGTGCTGCCTAAGGTATTCCATTTCATCCCAAGGACCCGAGGGAGATAGCAGTAGATTGTGAGGCAGAGAACACATGATAACTGTTGTGTTTTAGGAAATCGATTGGGGCATCAATGTGCATTATTTCAAACAGAGATACGGAATTCAGGGATACCAAGAGTAATGCAGTGAGCAGGGAGACTGTCATTGGTGCACAAGTCGGAATAGAGCCAGCGAGAGCGAAAGAGAGAACTTGTGTCATAGATTATACTGAAGCTTAGGGGATATTTATGAGAAACCAGTGGTTCTCTTTCCACTGCAGAAAACAAAAATATTTTTAAAGAATACAATCACCTTCTGTGAACAGAGGTGTACACAGATCTCTTCTGGTAAGGGTTTCTCTCTCCTTTGGGTAAATATCCAGGAGAGGAATTCCTGGGTCACAGGGTAGGTCCAGTCCTAGTGTCCCAATAAGCCTCTGCATTGCTTTCCACAAAGGTTGGACCATTTCGCTCCCCCACCATCAGTGAAGAATTGTTTCTTTTTCTCCACATCCTTTCCCACATTTGTCATTTCTGTCCTTTCTGGTAGATGAGTGGCTAAAAAATTGGTGATATATGTATATATGACAGAATACCATTCGGCTGTCAAAAATAATGAGGTTGTCTCCTTTGCATCCTCTTGGATGAAACTCCAAAACATCATGTTGAGCGAGATAAGCCAAAAAGAGAAGGACTAATATCAAAGGAGCTCATTTATTAGTGGGACTTAATAAAGTAGGGATGGGGTGGGGGAGCACAGAGTGAGACATGGACTAGACATGGTGTGTTGCACCAAAGCAAAAGACTCGGGGGTTGGGGGGAGCACAGAATGAAACATGGACCAGACATGGGGTATTGCACCAACGCAAAGGACTCTGGGGAGGGACGGGGAGGCCAGAGAGGAAGAAAACTTTGGGGGCCTGTTACATAATGGAATTGTCTGCATATGTCAATGGTTGCACTGTAAAGCCTTACCTCCCGTAATACAAAAGATCACCTTCTGTAACATATAAATAAAATACAAACCTGAGGATATTTCAGAGAAATCAAAGTGCTGTTTTTATTGTGAAGAAACTGCTCAAATGCCAAGCCAGCTTCTGACAGCGCTGCAGCTCTTTCACATCTTGGTGTAATTCATCCAACTGACTGTAGACAAAGGACTATAAAGATCTGGTGCTTTGAATTCCATCAGATGGCAAGATCTATGGCAAATTCTAATGAAACCTAAGTGTCTAAGTTGAAAGATATGGCTCCATGACAAGTTACTGCTGAGTATCCATGAGGAACTACTGAGTAGGACATAGCTAGGAGACCGTTGTTGGAATGCTTAAAAACCATGTGAAATTCAAGACTCAAGATGACCTGGCTTGACTCAGTGTTCCAAACCTATGAATAGCAAAGGCTGTCCTGAGGAAAGAAAAGAAAAGTGGAGGCATCACAGTTCCTACCTTGATTATATTGCAAAGCAATGGTAGTTCAAACTGTGTGGTATTGGAAGAAAAATGGACATATGGAGCAATGGGACAGCATAGGGAGCCCAGAACTCATCCCACACACGCATAGGCACATTGTATACAATAAAGGGGCCAAACATGCCCAGTGGGGGAAAAGAAAGTCTCTTTAGCAAATGGTGTTGTGTGAACTGGACACCATGTAGAAAATGAACCTAGACCACCACCTGAGGCCGTGCACCAAAATGAACTCAAAATGGATCAAAGGTCTCAATATTGGACCCGAAACTAGAGAAGGATATATTGGTGAAACATGTCAGCACCTTTACTTAATGACATATTTGCAGACTCCACCCCGTGGGCAAGGAAACAAAACCAAAAATAAACAAATGAGACTATATCAAATTGAGAAGCTTCTACTTACTAAAAGAAAAGTCCACAGGTAAACAGGAAGCCCAGCAACAGGAGAAGATATCTGCACACTGCCCTGTAGGGAAATGGTTAATATCAAACACCTATAAAGAACTTCTACAGTTCAACAAGGAGAAGGACAACCCCATTAAAAAGTGGGCAGAAGATATGAATAATAGTTCTCTAAAGAAGAGATACTCATGGCTCACAGAAATATGTGAAAGTATTCTCACTCACTTATTATCAGAGAAATGCAAATCAAAACTACACTGTGATCTCACCTCACACCTATGAGAATGGGATCCATTAATAAAACAAGAGAAGATTGGGAGTCGGGCGGTAGCGCAGTGGGTTAAGCGCAGGTGGCTCAAAGCGCAAGTACAGGCGTAAGGACCCCCGTTCGAGTCCCCAGCTCCTCACCTGCAGGGGAGTCGCTTCACAAGCGGTGAAGCAGGTCTGCAGGTGTCTGTCATTCTCTCCCCATCTCTGTCTTCCCCTCCTCTCTCCATTTCTCTTTGTCCTATCCACCAACAATGATATCAATAATGACTACAACAATACAACAGCAAGGGCAACAAAAGGGAATAAATAAATAAGTATTTAAAAAAACAAGAGAAGATCAGTGTTGGAGAGGATGTGGAGAGAGAGGAACTCTACTTATATTGCTAGTGGGAATGCAAATGGGTACAGTCATTATGGAGAACAGGATGGAGACTCTTTAAATAAATACAAATGGAAATGCCATATGACCCAGCAATTCCACTCCTAGACATTTACCCAAAAGATATAATAACACTGACTTGAAGGGATATATGCACCCCCATGTTCATAGCGGCTTTATTCCAATAGCAAAAAACCTGAGAGATGATTGCCTAAAACAGTTATAGGACATATACTCAATGGACTTTTTCCCCTTTTATTTGTTGCCCTTGTTGTTTATCGTTGTTATTGATGTCATTGTTGGATAGGACAGAGAGAAATGGAGAGAGGAGGAGAGAAAGAGAGACACCTGCAGACCTGCTTCACCACTTGTGAAGCGACCCTCCTGCAGGTGGGGAGCCAGGGGCTCAACTGGGATCCCTACAGTGGTCCATAGGGCTTCACGCCATGTGCACTTGGTGCCATGTGCACTTCACCTGCTGCGCTACCACCTGACCCCCAGGATTTTCTTTTTTTTAAATTTTTTTAAAATTTTTTATTGGATAGATACAGAGAGAAATTGAGAGAGAAGGGGAGATAGAGAGGAAGAGAGACAGAGAGACCCCTGCAGACCTGCTTCACCGCCTGTGAAGCAACTCCCCTGCAGGTGGGGAGCCGGGGGCTCAAACCAGGATCCTAACTGGTCCTTGCTCAATGGACTTTTATTCAACTATAAAAAGAGATGATATTGTGTCCTTTGGGATAAAGTGGATGAAACTGGAGAAGAGGATGTTCAGTGAAGCAAGTCAGGGGGTCAAGGACAACTACAGAATAGTTTCACTCATGTACGGAATACAGAGAAAAGTATGAATGTGCAAAAAAAAAAGTCAACCTATATGTAAGACTGTGGGAGAAGTAGAGTGTTTATCAATGGGGGTGGGGATACAGAGCTTTGATGATGGGAGTGGTGAAAATAAAAACCTAACTATTTTGTAAACCATTACCCAGTAAAGCTCTAAAGTTGTTGTTGTTTCTTTCTTTTTTTTTTTTTAAGAGTAAATGGACAGAAATATGTTTGGGCATTTTGTAGAGCAGGCTACCTAGATTCAGTTCTCAAGTCAGCATCTTTTTAAATCTGCCTTTGTCCTTTCTCCAGTCTCTACTTGGTAGTCACTATGGCTCAACCTCGACGCTTACACATATTCTTTATGGAAAATCTGTTGTCTTTAGTACTTGGTGTGAACAATGCCGGGATTAAAGCCGCTGCTTGGCAGGGGTATTAAATAGCAAACCAATCCGTCTGATGACTAGGGCTATATCCTTTGTGTCATTTACCATCTTGTTGTGCAGTGGCTAATAAATGAGAACGTTCAAAAAAGTTCCAGCTTATGTGGAGCACGCCTTACTCAGAACATTCCTGTTTCCTAGAGGATTCTTCTTCTTCTTCTTCTTCTTCTTCTTCTTCTTCTTCTTCTTCTTCTTCTTCTTCTTCTTCTTCTTCTTCTTCTTCTTCTCCTTCTTTCTTCTTCCTCTTCTTCTTCTTCTTCTTCTTCTTCTTCCTCTTCTTCGTCTTCTTCTTCCTCTTCTTCTTCTTCTTCTTCTTCTTCTTCTTCTTCTTCTTCATTTTTTTATTCTTTAATTTTTTTCCAGATACAGATTGAGAGAAGAGAAGGAGAGGAGGAGAGCTATCACAGTACTGTTTTACTACTTGTGAAGTGTCCTGTAGCTCAAAGCTCCCTTGAGGTGGTCAGAAGCTCCAACCAGGCCCTTACATGGTGTGAAATGTAAGTACTGATTTTTAAGCTGGTAATTGTGTATGACCCTCAAGTTATGTTATAAACATTCAAGTAGCCCTTGAAAAAAAAAGGTTTTGGGGCCAACTGGTTGAGTGCACATGTTCCAGTGTGCAAGGACCCAGGTTCAAGCCCCTGGGCCCCACCTGCAGGGGGAAAGCTTTGCAAGTGGTGAAGCAGGGCTGCAGGTGCCTCTCTGTCTCTCCCTCTCTATCTCCCCTTAGCCCAGATTTCTCTAGCCAGTGAATAAAGATAATCAAAAAAATTTAAAAAAAGGTTCCCCAGCCCTGCTATAGTCCATCAGAATGTCTAACTTAGAGCATTCACTACAAAATGTCTGGAAGGTGAGCACATGTAACAACATGTTTTAGCATACTATTGTCGCTTTTGGAGTCAGAAAAAAACTAGTTCAAATTAAGTGTCCTGTCTATTTGAATAAAAAATGTGGCTAAGGCTCTTAGGAGTGTGAGCTTTGGGGTTTTATTTATATAGTCCATCCATGGGCAGCTGCTTCAGCCCAGAGAACCACATTACTCAGCTCTCAGAGATGACATCTGCAGTGAGGAGGGAACCAGTTACTCAGCTCACAAAGATGACATCTGCAGTGAGGAGGGAACCAGTTACTCAGCTCACAGAGATGACATCTGCAGTGAGGAGGGAACCAGTTACTCAGATCACAGAGATGACATCTTCAGTGACGAGTTAAGGGAGGCTCAGGGAGCTTGAGCAGAAACCGGGGGCTGAGAGTTACTGCTTTAGTTTTTCTGTATCTATTCCAGGAATATCGATGAAGTTAAAAAGCTGTGTATTTTATTACTTTTATGATGATGTGAAGGAAAATTACTAAGAGAACCTTGCTAGTTGCTGAGCATCTAATACCAAGGGAATTGAGTAATGTTTACTCCCTGGTTGCCAAAGATACGATTTGAAACTCCATCAATTTACAGAGCATTGCCTACATTTGTTCTGAAGCATATACTGTTCTGAACTTGGAGAAACTGCAAGTTTATTGCCTCAGACTTACCTGTTACAAACTAAATACTCAATTCGAGCAGTTCAAATGCTCGGAGAACACATTCCTGGAGGCGACAGGGGCTGCCCTGAAAATGGCATCCTTCTGTTTGTTATTTCAATAATGATACAACCAGCTAATCAGTTAAGAGTTTTGAATAACTGTATAATTTAGTCAACTCTAAGTCATACCATATCATGACCCTGAGGCTCTGAAGTCCCAGGTTCAATCCCTAGCACCACCTAAAGCCAGAGCTGAGCTGGTAAAAAAAAAAAAAATCATACCATATAAAATTCTTCTCAGGTGTATTCATTTTGACAAACAGAATGACTGACGCATTATCAATTACCCACATACCCATATTGATCTGCCCTTTATCAACAGCGGTTATAGCAATGTATCCTTTTCATTATTTTCATGTTTCTCAACTAATTACAAATTAATAAAAATAGTGAAAATCATAAAATTCATAAAGGATATGTATATTTTTAAATAGGTTTGTTGATTTTATTTTAGTGAGAGATGGAAACACCTTCCTATGGGAGCACTGCTCACCTTCCTATGGGAGCACTGCTCACCTTCCTATGGGTACAGGGATTGAACCTGAAACCTCCACCTTGTGGCCTGAGACAGGAAAGTCTCAGTGTGTGGCCACTGGTCCCTTTAATATTTTCACTGATAACTTTGGAAAAACCTTCTATTATTATTATGTTTTTTGCTGAACCTTTCAAATACATGAAAATTTATGAAACAGAAAAAAGCAATGTTTTTCTATCTTCATCTGTTCCCTGTGAACAAGAGGTCTGACGATTAAACAATGTCTTATGTTTATTGGTTATTTTTTGTAACGGAGCACCACTCACCTCTGGCTTCAGGTGATGCTGGAAATTGAACCTGGCATCTTTCATGCAAGTCCTGTGTGCTATACCTCTCTGACCCTGAGGTCTCTTACTTTGATCTTTAGTCAAGTCTATTAGTGAGGTCAAAGTACATGCAGACAGTACACAGAGTGCTACTTTGTACCTTGCTTTCTCATTCATTTTATCTTTTTATTGGATACGACCAGGAGAAATTGAGAGAGGAGGGGGTGATAGAGAGGGAGAGAGAAAGAGAGACACCTGCAGACCAGCTTTGCTGCTTGTGAAGTTTTCCCCCTGCAGGTGGGGAGCTGGGGACTTGAACCCAGACCCTTGCATGGGTCCTTGCATTTAGTACTGTATGTGCTTAAGCTGGTGCATCACTGCCCCAGATCCCTCTTATTTTGTAAACAGTTATTTCAATCACACAACCTCAGAAGTGGTGTATCCGATGAATCTGAAGTGCTCAACACATTATCATTCTGAGTTATGTTACACTGTGTTTGTACCATAGCTTCCTTGTCTTATCTTGGAAGGAACTTGAAGCAGTGGTGTGAAATGAGATTCTTCTTCTTCTAGCGTTTGCCCTTCTTCCGTAGCCAGTCAACAGCGTCAGGTTGAGCCTGATGTAAAGTTTCGAGACCTCCTTTGAATCTGGAGAGGTGGCAGTCGTTGACTATGTGGGTCATAGTCTGTCTGTAGCCGCAGGGGGCAGAAATGGGATAAGTCAAAGGGATAAGTGTAGGATGATCTCACTTAAGAGGTGGAACTTAAGCAGGGAAGAAAGGGGAGGGCAGGGGAGGAAGGTTTGGACAGTCTTTCTTGTAATGATGAACTCTGAAGTGGATCTTGAGGGACCATGTGTGAGTTAGAGGAGACTGTATGAAGAGATGGGAAGACAACTAAGCATGTTGGCTAGAGCACAGGAATTACATGCCCGAGTGCCCTGGATTTCCCAGGTCCCACCCCCAGCACCATCATAAACTATTCCTGAGCACCGCTAGTCTCAACCTCAGAGATAAATAAAGTAAATAAGTAGAACTTTAAGGTTTCCAGGCAGGGGTAGACCCAGTGGAGCATATACACTGCCAGGCACAAGGACCCGGGGTTCAAGCCCCTAGTCCCCACTTGCAGAGGAGAAGCTTTGTGAGAGGGAAGAATTTGAGCAAGATGGTGAGGTTAAAAAAAAAAAACCCACCAATGTGTCCTGGAGCCCTGCTTCCTCAGAGCTCTGGCCCACTAGGGAAAGAGAGAGACAGGCTGGGAGTAGGGATCAACCTGCCAATGCCCATGTTCAGCGGGGAAGCAATTACAGAAGCCGGACCTTCCACCTTCTGCATCCCACAATGACCTTGGGTCCATACTCCCAGAGGGATAATGAATAGAAAACCTATCAGGGGAGGGGATGGGATGCAGAGTTCTGGTGGTGGGAATTGTGCGGATTTGTACCCCTCTTATCCAATGGACTTGCCAGTGTTTCCTTTTTATAAATAAAAATTAAAAAAAAATTAAGACAGGGTGAATCAATGCAAATGCTGTTTGGTCAAGCTGACAGAATTCAATATAGGACTTTAGGTGGCAACTGGTAGAGTAAATGCAGGGGGAGGAGGTGTCAATGATGCCTTCTTAGACTTCTGAGTTTGAATTATGTCAGATGACAACTTACTGAGATGTGGAAGAGGAATACATTCAGTGAAAAAACACCACCAACAATAATTTTGTATACAGACATGTCTTTTAGAATAGCAAGTTGAGGAGGGAGGTAAGATGGCGACGGCCTGAGAAGTCGCTAACAGCGAGTGCTCTGATAGCATCGTCGGCAAAGGTAGGATTTTCTGCCTTTAGCAGGCCAGTCAACAAGGGGGGAGCACCAAAGAAGTGATTACAGTTTAATTTGGGTTAACAATTAGAGCAAAGGGGACACGGACTAGCGGGGCTCCAGAATTCCCAGGCGGCGCCAGGCAAGGCGAGTGCGCCGGGCATTGTCCTCCGCCCGCCCGGGAAGGCGGCTCCGCCGCCAGTTGCAGAGCGCGGCGGGCAGAGGACCCGGAGAGAGCACTTTAGCTCGGGGACTGCCTCTTGGGGGTCGCTAGGGTCCACCGCGACCCTGAGGGTGGATCCAAAGACTTCTTGAGTATAGCTCTCATTGGATCAAAGGACTTGGAGCTAGTTTTCATTTTTGAGAAATCCTTTAAAAAAGTCTGGAGGGCGGGGTTTCCCGGAAAATGGCGCCCGGAGAAGCAGAAGCGGCCAGCCTTTGAGCTCCGGACACATCTCGTGTAAACAATAGGATTTTCTGCCTTTAGCAAGCCAGCCAATAAGGGGCCATAACGGTCATACCAAGGATGTTTCTATAACTTAATTTGGGTTAAGAATTAGAGTAGGGGAAAAAATTCTTTTTTCTTCCTTTTAATTTTCAAGCATACATCCTTCACGCCGCCCCCCCCCCCCCCATAAGCAGTGCCTGGGACCAGCTACTAGCAGGATACCCCATACCACCAAACAGGTTTTTTTTTTTTTTTTTCTTTCCTCTTTCCTTTTTTTTTTTTTTTTTTTTTTTTTTTTTTTTTTTTAATTCACTGATACACATTTGGGAAGTTCCTTGCACTGCTCTTTAATTACAACTCTACTTCTTATCTTCTCCCTTTTCTCTCTCTTATCTCTCTCTATCTCTCTCTCTCTTTTTTTTTTTTTTTTTTTTTTAATCTTGTCATACACTTCTTTCTTCTTTGCCTTTCTGAATTTGTGAATTACTTTGGGGAAGAAATCTGACCCAGAGTGGACTCTCTATGTGTGTATCTCTGCTCTAGTTCCCTTTACACTCTTGTTACCCTTAGAATATACACTGGATAGTAGATTTGCATAACTGTCTATTCTTGCTATCCTCTCTTCCTTTTCTCTTTCTTCACTGGGATTTGGTTACTATTTTTTCACGGACTGGAGAAATTGTTTGGCTAACTGGTAACGATTAAACTCCTTCAATACTTACTTCAATTGCTACGGTTATTCCGGAGGTTGGTGAGTGCAATTGTCATAAAGGTATTTAGTACAGTGTTACTTGTGCTCAAAACACAACAACTGAGGAACAACAGAGCATTAAAAAAAAAAAAAGAGAGAGAAACACATAAATTAAAAAAAAAATGGGTAGATTAAAAACAAATAAAACTGCTACCCCAATGAATGAAGACAAGAGCCCAGAAGAAACCACAAATCAGTCAGAAGTAACCATAGATAAGAAAAGTATGCAAGCAATAATAAACTTATTAATCACAGAAATGAAAACAACATTGGAGGAAAGAAATGGCAGTATTAGGGAAACAACAGTTGAGACCCCCAAGGAAAATACCGATTATCTTGAGACAATTAGAGAACTGAAAGCTGAAATAGCTGTAATGAAGAAAGAAGCTGAGGCAAGGGAAAGCAGACTAACAGAAGCAGAAAACAGAATTAGTCAGACAGAGGATGAGTTAGAGAAAACTAAGAAAGAGGTGAAAGAGCTTAAAAAGAGATTGAGAGACACTGAAAACAACAACAGAGACATATGGGATGATCTCAAAAGAAGTAACATTCGTATAATTGGCCTGCCAGAGGAAGAAAGAGAGGAAGGGGAAGCAAACATCCTAGAGGAAATAATACAAGAAAATTTCCCAGACCTGAATAACAGAAAGGATATCAAGGTGCAAGAGGCCCAGAGAGTACCAAACAGAATCAACCCAGACCTGAAAACACCAAGACACATCATAGTCACAATGAGAAGAAGTAAGGATAAAGAAAGGATCCTAAAGGCTGCAAGAGAGAAACAAAAAGTCACATACAGGGGAAAACCCATAAGACTTTCTGCAGATTTTTCAACTCAAACTCTAAAAGCCAGAAGGGAGTGGCAAGATATCTATCGAGCCCTGAATGAAAAAGGGTTTCAACCAAGGATTATATATCCTGCTAGACTTTCATTCAAGCTAGATGGAGGGATCAAAACCTTCTTAGACAAACAACAGTTAAAGGAGGCAACTATCACCAAGCCGGCCCTGAAAGAGGTACTAAAAGACCTCTTATAAACAAGAACATCACTATAATACTTGTAATATATCAGAGTAAACAAATTGTTTTTTAGAACAATGGCACTACAATACATTAAATCCATAATATCAATAAATGTCAATGGCTTAAACTCACCCATCAAAAGGCACAGGGTGGGGGGATGGATCAGAAAACATAACCCAACCATATGCTGCTTGCAAGAATCCCATCTGTCACAACAAGATAAACACAGACTTAAAGTGAAAGGATGGAAAACTATCATACAGGCTAACGGTCCACAAAAAAGGGCAGGAACAGCCATTCTCATCTCAGACATGATAGATTTTAAATTAAATAAAGTAATAAAAGATAGGCAAGGACATTACATAATGATTAGAGGATCAATCAGCCAAGAAGACTTAACAATTATTAACATCTATGCACCCAACGAGGGACCATCTAAATACATTAAACACCTATTGAAAGAATTTCAAAAATACATCAATAGTAATACAATAATAGTGGGAGACTTCAATACCCCACTCTCACACTTAGACAGATCAACAAAGCAGAGAACCAATAAAGATTCAAGAGAATTGAATGAAGAGATTGACAGACTAGACCTCTTGGACATTTTCAGACTCCTCCACCCCAAAAAACTGGAATACACCTTCTTTTCAAATCCACACAACACATACTCAAGGATAGACCACATGTTAGGCCACAAAGACAGCATCAATAAATTCAAGAGCATTGAAATCATCCCAAGTATCTTCTCAGACCACAGTGGAGTAAAACTAACTTTTAACAACAAACGGAAAATTATTAAAAGACATAGAATTTGGAAACTAAACAACATGCTCCTTAAGAACCACTGGGTCAGACACTCACTCAAACAGGAAATTCAAATGTTCCTGGAAACTAATGAAAATGAAGACACAACCTATCAAAATATTTGGGACACAGCTAAAGCAGTACTGAGAGGGAAACTTATAGCTATACAATCACATATTAAACACCAAGAAGAAACCCAAATGAACGAACTTACTACACACCTCAAGGACTTAGAGGAAGAGGAACAAAGGAACCCTAAAGCAACCAGAAGGACAGAAATCACTAAAGTTAGAGCAGAAATAAACAACATCGAAAATAAAAGAACCATACAAAAGATCAATGAAGCCAAATGTTGGTTCTTTGAAAGATTAAACAAAATTGACAAACCCCTAGCCAGACTCACCAAACAAAAAAGAGAGAAGACTCAAATTAATAGAATTGTAAACGATACAGGAGATATCACAACTGACACCACAGAAATCCAGAGAATTCTGCGAAACTTCTATAAAGAACTATATGCCACCAAGCTAGAGAATCTGGAAGAAATGGAACAATTCCTAGAAACCTATGCACTTCCAAAACTGAACCAAGAAGAACTACAAAATCTAAATGCACCAATCACAGACAAAGAAATTGAAACCGTTATTAAGAATCTCCCCAACAACAAAAGTCCTGGACCAGATGGCTTCACAAACGAATTCTACAAAACTTTCAGGAAACAGTTAATACCCATACTTCTTAAGCTATTCCATAAGATTGAAGAAACAGGAATACTCCCTTCCACCTTCTATGAAGCCAACATCACCCTGATACCAAAAGCTGATAGGGACAGAACAAAAAAGGAAAACTACAGACCAATATCTCTGATGAACATAGATGCCAAAATATTAAACAAGATCTTGGCCAACCGGATACAGCAACACATCAAAAAGATTGTTCATCATGACCAAGTGGGATTCATCCCAGGAATGCAAGGCTGGTTCAACATCCGTAAATCAATCAATGTCATTCATCACATCAATAAAAGCAAAGCCAAAAATCACATGATTATCTCAATAGATGCAGAGAAAGCCTTTGATAAAATCCAACACCCATTCATGCTCAAAACTCTACAAAAAATGGGAATAGATGGGAAATTCCTCAAGATAGTGGAGTCTATATATAGCAAACCTACAGCCAACATCATACTCAATGGAGAGAAGCTGAAAGCATTCCCCCTCAGATCAGGGACTAGACAGGGCTGCCCACTGTCACCGTTACTCTTCAACATAGTATTGGAAGTTCTTGCCATAGCAATCAGGCAAGAGAAAGAAATCAAAGGGATACAAATTGGAAGGGAAGAAGTCAAGCTCTCACTATTTGCAGATGATATGATAGTATACATAGAAAGACCTAAAGAATCCAGTAGAAAATTACTGGAAGTTGTTAGGCAATATAGCAAGGTATCAGGCTACAAAATCAATGTACAAAAATCAGTGGCATTTCTTTATGCAAACACTAAATCTGAAGAAGAAGACATCCAGAAATCACTCCCATTTACTGTTTCAGCAAAATCAATCAAATACCTAGGAATAAAGTTGACCAAAGAAGTGAAAGACTTGTATGCTGAAAACTATGAGTCGCTACTCAAGGAGATAGAAACTGATACCAAGAAATGGAAAGATATCCCATGCTCATGGATTGGAAGAATAAATATCATCAAAATGAACATTCTCCCCAGAGCCATATACAAATTCAATGCAATACCCATCAAAGTTCCACCAAGCTTCTTTAAGAGAATAGAACAAACACTACAATCATTTATCTGGAACCTGAAAACACCTAGAATTGCCAAAACCATCCTAAGGAAAAGAAACAGAAATGGAGGCATCACACTCCCAGACCTTAAACTATATTATAAAGCCATCATCATCAAAACAGCATGGTACTGGAACAAAAATAGGCACACAGACCAGTGGAACAGAATTGAAAGCCCAGAAGTAAATCCCAACACCTATGGGCATCTAATCTTTGATAAGGGGGCCCAAAGGATTAAATGGAAGAAGGAGGCTCTCTTCAATAAATGGTGCTGGGAAAACTGGGTTGAAACATGCAGAAGAATGAAATTGAACCACTTTATCTCACCAGAAACAAAAATCAATTCCAAATGGATCAAAGACCTAGATGTCAGAACAGAAACAATCAAATACTTAGAGGAAAACATTGGTAAAACACTTTCCCATCTACACCTCAAGGATATCTTTGATGAATCAAACCCAATTGCAAGGAAGACCAAAGCAGAAACAAACCAATGGGACTACATCAAATTGAAAAGCTTCTGCACATCCAAAGAAACTATTAAACAAACAGAGAGACCCCTCACAGAATGGGAGAAGATCTTCACATGCCAGACATCAGACAAGAAACTAATCACCAAAATATATAAAGAGCTCAGCAAACTTAGCCGCAAAAAAGCAAATGACCCCATCCAAAAATGGGCAGAGGAAATGAACAAAACATTCACCACAGAGGAGATCCAAAAGGCTAACAAACATATGAAAAACTGCTCTAGGTCACTGATTGTCAGAGAAATGCAAATTAAGACAACACTAAGATACCACCTCACTCCTGTAAGAATGGCATACATCAAAAAGGACAGCAGCAACAAATGCTGGAGAGGATGCGGGGACAGAGGAACCCTTTTACATTGCTGGTGGGAATGTAAATTGGTACAGCCTCTGTGGAGAGCAGTCTGGAAAACTCTCAGAAGGCTAGACATGGACCTTCCATATGACCCAATAATTCCTCTCCTGGGGTTATACCCCAAGGACTCCATAACACCCAACCAAAAAGAGGTGTGTACTCCTATGTTCATAGCAGCACAATTCATAATAGCTAAAACCTGGAAGCAACCCAGGTGCCCAACAACAGATGAATGGCTGAGAAAGCTGTGGTATATATACACAATGGAATACTATGCAGCTATCAAGAACAATGAACTCACCTTCTCTGACCCATCTTGGACAGAGCTAGAAGGAATTATGTTAAGTGGACTAAGTCAGAAAGTTAAAGATGAGTATGGGATGATCCCACTCATCAACAGAAGCTGACTTAGAAGATCTGAAAGGGAAACTAAAAGCAGGACCTGATCAAATTGTAAGTAGGGCACCAAAGTAAAAACCCAGTGGTGAGGGGTAGACATGTAGCTTCCTGGGCCAGTGGGGGGTGGGAATGGGCGGGAGGGATGGGTCACGGTCCTTTGGTGATGGGAATGGTGTTTATGTACACTCCTAGCAAAATGTAGACATATAAATCAGTAGTTAATTAATATGAGAGGGGGAAATCAATTGTATGTCTCAAAGGTTCTCAAAAGACAAACTGAATCTTTTTAATAGATAGGCAACGTATTTGATATGCGGACTCTCTCAAAAGCCTAGACCAAGTAGATTAGAAGCTTCCAATAGCACAGCTATATACAAGATACTGGGTACTGTACAGCAAACCATAACAAAGGGACTTTTCAAAGTTAACCCAATTAACAAATAATGTGATGATAATATTAACTATTGATTGTCTTTTTGAAGCCTAAGACAGCAGGAACCTCACATCTTCACTATAGAGCCCCTACTTCCCCCAGTCCTGGCACCCATGGATAGGGCTCACTTTCCCGTATGCTTCTCCCAATCCATACCAAATAATATTGCATCCGTCGATCACAACCTAACCAAAGCAACGATTGCCATCTCAACATGCTTCACCTCAGAGTGTATCCAGAGACTTCACGTGTGGAATGACAACCCTTCAGCTTCATTACTCGGGTGAGACCTTTCCTTTTATAGTACACTCTAATTTCATCTCAGGTAGTTCACTTTCTAACAAAGTCCCATAACCTAGACATACACCAGTTTCTGTGAGAGAGAGCGTATGCGCACACGTATCCATAAACTACTGCAAAATATATACCTGAAAGCAGGATTACACTAGAGTTTGCAGTGAGTACCTCCCCAACACTTCCTCTCCACTATTCCAATCTTGGGATCCATGTTTGCTCAACAAATTGTTTGGCTTTGTATGTTAACTCTCTTTTCAATCACCAGGTTCCAGATGCCACCAGGATGCTGGCTAGGCTTCCCTGGATTGAAGACCCCACCAATGTGTCCTGGAGCTCAGCTTCCCCAGAGACACACCTTACTAGGGAAAGAGAGAGGCAGACTGGGAGTATGGACCGACCAGTCAACGCCCATGTTCAGCGGGGAAGCAATTACAGAAGCCAGACCTTCCACCTTCTGCAACCCTCAATGACCCTGGGTCCATGCTCCCAGAGGGCTAGAGAATGGGAAGGCTATCATGGGAGAGGGTGGGTTATGGGGATTGGGAGGTGGGAATTGTGTGGAGTTGTACCCCTCCTACCTTATGCTTTTGTTCACTAATCCTTTCTTAAATTAAAAATTTAAAAAAAAAAAAAAAAAAAGATTAAATAAACTAAAAAAAAAAAAAAGAATAGCAAGTTGAGACCTCAGTAGGTAGTGGGCGAGTCATCTGAGAGAGAAAAATACTGGCCTCACGTCTGCATTTCTGAATCACCTGAGTAAAAGGTTTACGGCACCAATGACTAACAACATTTACACAAAATAATCAAAATCTGGGAAAAGGGTTTGAAACGAATGGGTCAAGAATACTGGGTGTGAACAATGGAAAATTATTTCCTATTTACAGAACATTCTTCTGCGTCATTTGATTTTGTAGGACCAGGGCCATTAACTGTTTGGATCTGTTTTACCATGATGGAAACTGTAGATTATACTGAGTGCTTGGGGGTCTGGCGATAGCACAGTGGGTTAAGCGCACGTGGTGCAAAGCGCAAGGACTGGTGTAAGGATCCTGGTTCGAGCCCCCGGCTCCCCACCTGCATGGGGGTTGCTTAACAGGTGGTGAAGCAGGTCTGCAGGTGTCTATCTTTCCCCTTCTCTTTCTTCCCCTACTCTCTCCCTTTCTCTCTGTCGTATCCAACAACAAAAGACATCAACAATAACAACAATAATAACCACAACAAGGCTACAACAACAAGGGTAACAAAAGGGGAAAAAATAGCCTCCAAGAGCAGTGGATTCATGGTGTAGGCACTGAGGCCCAGCAATAACCCTGGAGGCAAAAATAAATAAATAAAATAAATAAATAAACCGATTGCACAAAGAGGATTCTTGTCTGGAAATATGCTGATAAATTTTGTTTAGTGGAGCAATAACTAGAACTCTTTTTTTATTTGTTGTAGTTATTGTTGTTATTGATGTTGTTCGTTGTTGGATAGGACAGAGAGAAATGGAGAGAGGAGGGGAAGACAGAGAGGGAGAGAGAAAGATAGACACCTACAGACCTGCTTCACCGCCTGTGAAGCGACTCCCCTGCAGGTGGGAGCTGGGGCTCTAACCATGATCCTTACACTGGTCCTTGCGCTTTGCGCCATGTGCTCTTAACCTGCAGTGCTACTGCCTAACTCCCAATAACTGGAACTTTTATCCCGGAAGTCTTTTTTTTTTTTTTAATATTTCATTGAGTAATTGTAGATTCACAGACTTTTGTTGTCACAGGCCACATTTGCACATTTCTTCAGCATAAGTATTAGTACATTTCACCCTCACCTAGACCCTCATCTTGCTCCACCACAGGAACGGGAGGCCCCTACTTCCCTTTTGTGTGTCCAGCTCGTGTGAGCTCACAAATCGCCAGTGATAGACTGTCATTCATTGAAAATTCACCCTGAGTTGTCTTTTTTTTTCTTTCTTTTTTATTTAAGAAAGGATTAATTAACATAGGGTAGGAGGGGTACAACTCCACACAATTCCCACCACCCAATCTCCATATCCTACCCCCTCCCCTGATAGCTTTCCTACTCTCTATCCCTCTGGGAGCATGGACCCAGGGTCATTGTGGGTTGCAGAAGGTAGAAGGTCTGGCTTCTGTAATTGCTTCCCTGCTGAACATGGGCATTGACTGGTCGGTCCATACTCCCAGTCTGCCTCTCTCTTTCCCTAGTAGGGTGGGTCTCTTGGGAAGCGGAGCTCCAGGACACATTGGTGGGGTCTTCAGTCTAGGGAAGCCTGGCCAGCATCCTGATGACATCTGGAACCTGGTGACTGAAAAGAGAGTTAACATATTAAGCCAAACAAATTGTTGAGCAATCATGGACCCAAAGCTTAGAATAGTGGAGAGGAAGTGTTAGGGGGGTACTCACTGCAAACTCTAGTGTACTTCTGCTTTCAGGTATATATTTTGCAGTAGTTTATGGATACGTGTGAACATATGCTCTCTCTCACAGAACCTGGTGTATATCTAGGTTTTGGGACTTTGTTAGAAAGTGAACCACCTGAGACGGAATTAGAGTATACTATGAAAGGAAAGGTCTCACCCGAGTAATGAAGCTGAAGGGTTGTCATTCCACACGTGAAGTCTCTGGACACAGTCTGAGGTGAAGCATGTGGAGGTGGCCATCGTTGTGTTGGTTAGGTTGTGATCGGCAGATGCAATATTATTTGATATGGATTGGGAGAGGCATACGGGAAAGTGGGCCCTATCCAAGGGTTCCAGGACTGGGGGAAGTAGAGGCTCTATAATGGAGATGTGAGGTTCCTGCTGTCTTAGGGTTCAAAAAGACAATCGATAGTTAATGTTATCATCACATTATTTGGTAATTGGGTTAACTTTGAAAAGTCCTTTTGTTAGGGTTTGCTGTACAGTACCCAGTATCTTGTATATAGCTGTGCTATTGGTTGCTTCTGATCTACTTGGTCTAGGCTTTTGAGAGAGTCTGCATATCAATTACACAGCCTATATATTAAAAAGATTCAGGTTGTGTTTTGAAAAACTTTGAGACATACAATTAATTTTCACCCTCTCATATTAATTAACTAGTACATTTTACTAGGAGTATACATAAACACCATTCCCACCACTGAAAGACTGTGACCCATCCCTCCCACCCCTGTGGTGAGGGGTAGACATGCAGCTTCCTGGGCCAGTGGGAGGTGGGACTGAGTTGTCTATTGCTTTATTTCTTCGATTAAGTCCCATCTGTGACCGAGATTATACAGCCAGTCTCAGACCACCTCCAGTTCCTCCTGTCAAAGTCCATTTTATCTTCCTCATGGTTCATAATTCTTTGCGACAGTCCTGCTTATTTTATGTAAAATATTTTACTAAATGCTTTGACCAAAATAATTTAACATATGCTCCCAGCTCCTTTTATCAAGGTTATTTGGAAGTCTAGTGTGGATGTGTACTTCATTTTGTAAATTATCTTAGGCTCTTAATTATTCCTAAGACTTCTCGATTAACTAGTATTTGTTAAGTAGCTAGCACCTGCATTTTTTTCTGTAGATGCACTGTTAGTTATTTGTTTATAACTGCGAGAAGGAATTTTTTAATTCTTTTTAAATTTATTTACTCACTTTTGTTGCCCTTGTAGTTTTATTGTTGTAGTTATTCTTGTTGTCATTGTTGTTGGATAGGACAGAGAGAAATGGAGAGAGGAGGGAGAAACAGAGATGGGGAGAGAAAGACAGACACCTGCAGACCTGCTTCATCACTTGTGAAGGGACTCCCCTGCAGGTGGGGAGCCGGGGGCTCTAACCAGGATCCTTACGCCCATCCTTGTGCTTTGTGCCATAGCCTGCTGCACTACTGCCCAACTCCCGAGAAAGAATTTTTTTTACTGTTGCATCATATCTTGTCCATTTCAAAAGGGTATTTTAAATTCTTCCCGAACTCATTTGTAGACAGTTTTGTAGTGGAATAACTTAAGAATTATAGTATGGCAAACATGTTTGTCAAAAATCTTTATCATGCCATATCAAGTTTTCCAAAGTGATATTCAGCACTTGGGAAGTCATTAACCAATGGATCCATCCTGGCTTTCCCATAGTCATGCTATCTCTTCTAGGTCCCACGTTGAGTAACTTTTAGTCCCACGTTGAGTAACTCTGTCTTGGTTTGTACTAATTTGGTAATGCAAGTCTTTAACTTCTAATTGAAATTCCTAGGTAACATTTATTAGCTGTATATAACATACTAACACGCCCAGTGATATTAGTGTTCACACTTTCTTCTTTTAATCAATACATAGTTTCAAAGTAATTACCGGGAGGAGTTGTGTCGTGTTTACACACACTAGTTATCAGAACTGTAACGGGCTGCATGCATATGCTAGTACGAGGCTGAGAGATTTTCTTTTTTTGTTATGAGAAAGAGAGAGAGGAGAAGGAAGACAGAATAAGTACAGAACATCACTCTATCATTTGTGATGCTCAACTTGCTCTTGGCTTTGTGTTGTTGTTCCTTGCCTGGATTCAAACCGAAGGGTTTCCTGTGCAAGGCAGGTAATCTATAGTCTACTGCTGACTTACCTTCTGGCCTTGAAAATGGAAACTTTCCACAGAAATCTGAAGGTAACAAACTTTCCATAGGCATCTATAGCACATTAAGGTTTTCTGTTCCGGGTTCCAAAGCCATAGACTGTGATTCTAAGATTATTAAGGACATGGAGGTGGTGATGTAGTCAGAATACATAAAGCTTAGTACATTATTGTATTTTTAAAAAATTTTATTATCTTTATCTATTGGATAGAGACAGTCAGAAATTGAGCAGAAGGAGGAGACAGAGAGGGAAAGAGACAGAAAGATGCCTTCAACCCCTCTTTACCACTCACAAAGCTTTCCCCCTGCAGGTGGGGACCAGGGGCTTGAACCTGGGTCCTTGTGCATTGCAACATGTGCGCTCGACCAGGTGCGCCACCACCCAGCCCCCGAGCTTAGTGCATTATTAAACGTTACTATTTTAAGCTATTCTCCAAAAAGAAATAAGCTGATGGAGAGACAAGTCTTTCCCATTGTTTATTATACCACTTATTAACAAAAAGCTCTGGACAGTGGGGTGTGGAAGCAGATTGCTCAGAGCAAAAACCATTACAATAAGTGGTAGAGCTCCAAGTCTGACTGTTCCTGTTTCAGTTTCATTTTTATTTTTATTTATTTTATAAAAAAGGAAACACTGACAAGACCACTGGATAAGGGGGTTATAACTCCACACAATTACCACCACCAGAACTCTATATCCCATCCCCTCCCTTGATAGTTTTTCCAGGTTCCAGATGCTACCATGATGCCAACCAGACTTCCCTGGACAGACAACTCCACCAATGTGTCCTTGAGCTCGATTCTCCAGAACCCCACCCCACTAGGGAAAGAGAGAGACAGGCTGGGAGTATGGATCGACCTGTCAACGCCCATGTTCAGCAGGGAAGCAATTACAGAAGCCAGACCTTCCACCTTCTGCACCCCACAATGACTTTGAATCCATACTCCCAGAGGGATAAAGAATAGGAAAGCTATCAGGGGAGGGGATGGGATATGGAGTTCTGGTGGTGGGAACTGTGTGGAGTTGTACCCCTCTTATCCTATCATTTGTCAGCTTTTCCTTTTTATAAATAAAATAAAATTAAATTAAAAAAATGAAATGTTGAAAAAATATATTACAGAGTCTCAAAATCCAATTGTTGAGGTACAATGCAAGCCAAAGTGAGCAAGTAAATAAATAATCTTATACCAAAAAAAAAGATTTTTTTAAAACATAGATCAAAAATTCACACAGTGAAGCCATCATTGAGCGCTTTGCACTCTAGTTTATATGTCCTGAAGAGACCGACTGATTTCAAGGTAAAATGATAAAAGCAACATATAAGGAAGAATAGCAGCTGAACAGAGGACTAAGACTATCACTCGGCACTGAGAGAGAATGGTGCTTCAGGATTCTGAAGAGAGCAGAGAATGAATGAAGGCAAAAAAGTACACTTGGGGGGAAGTAAGCTCTGCTGAGCTGGTCATAAGATGATGTATGTCCTCTGGATATAGTAAATGACCCTTGTCTATAATGTTTGAGAACTTAATACTCCGAATGCTGTTATATTATTCAGCCTGTTGGTTCCAAAATAAGCAAAGTGCCAGGCATCATTCTGAAGAGTTTTCAATGAGATGAATGTTGTTTGTACAACCTTGAACTTTCTTTGGCACAGAGTTAAACACAGTTAGACTTTTTTCCTATAAATCTTACAAGAGATGAGAGAAATCTGAGAATACTACAGGATTAATCCAAATAAGAAAATTAGCCAAGGCAATGTTGCACCTACAGTATATCTACGTTTCTCTTCTTTCTTTCTTTCTTTCTTTCTTTCTTTCTTTCTTTCTTTCTTTCTTTCTTTCTTTCTCTCTCTCTCTCTCTTTCTCTCTTTCTTTCTTTCCTTCCTTCCTCCCTTCTTTCTTTTTTTATTATTTTAAAAATAATTTATTTATTTATGAATGATAATGATAGGAGGGGAGAAAGAACTAGATACCATACTGGTACATGTGCTGCTGGGGGTTGAACTTGGGACCTCATGCTTGAGAGTTCAGTGATTTATCCACTGCACCACCTCCCGGATCATATTTCCTTCTTTTTTTCCTCCAGGGTTGTTGCTGGGGATCTGTGCCTGCAATATGAATCCACTGCTCCTGTGGTCACTTTTTTCTTTTGTATAGGACAGAGAGAAATTGAGAGGGGTGGGGGAAGACAGAGAAGGGGAGAGAAAGATACCTGCAGACCTGCTTCACCGCTTGTAAAGAAACCCTGCTGGAGGTGGGGAGCCAGAGACTTGAAATAGGATTCTTGCATGGGTTCTTGTGCTTCATACTATGTGCACTTAACCCGGTGTACCACTTCCCAGCCCGCTGCCTGCAGTATTTCCACCTAAGAATTATTCTTGAACACTTCCTTACCTGTTGACAGAGTCTACACTGCTATGTTCACTTTATAATCCTATATGGAAAGATAAGCCTGTTTCAGGCTCAAGGAAGGTTCTTAAATCATTGCTTAGAGGGTGTGAATTGCTCGTACCCTGACAACTCCCACCACTGGGGACAGACAATATTTGACCCAGCTATGGCAGCACAAGAGGGGTTCACATAGACCTTATGGATACATCTCTTCGCTATGAGGACCAGTGCCCTAGACTGAAGCTTCTTTTTCCTTTCATTCTCTCTCTCTCTCTCTCTCTCTCTCTCTCTCTCTCTCTCTCAAATATATGTCAGTTTTCTCAATGGGAGGTGTCATGTATGAAAATAACCAAGCCGACTACAGTCCTTCATTCTTCTTTATAAGATGCATGCATGTGAACATCTATGATTTTCCTCAGGACAAACCCCCATGAAGTACTGCTCAACCCTGTGGGAGGATGTCAGTTCATAGGAGACTAGAAAGGATCATGAAATGCCACCTGTTGATGATGCAAAGAGACTTTCATGACTGAGTCTCCAAAGTTCTAAGTTCAATCCCCTGCACCACCATAATCCATAGATGAGATGTTAACAAAATGGGGGTTTACACATTTCTATCCATTTCCTTTTGGTATCTGCATCACCAAGAAGACTGCAGTGCAATCAAATGGGATGAGATCACACGCCACTAACAGAAAGAGACGGAGGGCTAAGTTCTTGGTAACTGTGACTATAGACACGTCTGTTGAAAAAAAAGCAGTCAAGCTTCGTGAGTAATAGTCAAGCTACTATTATTTTATGTTCTATGTGTCATAAATTCATAGGTAATTATAATTTTGAATTCTGATTTCATAGGAGCCTCAAGATTCCTAGCAGATGGACTTGAAAGTATAGGAAAAATTTTCAAACTATTTAATTTGTTCCACTCAGTAAGATACATCTTCAAAAAGGTGCGACTAATAAAACATGCTTCACAATTTTCTCTCATAAGGCCAATGAATGGCGCAAGAGACAGAGTAACTTCATTTGCTACTATGTGAATTTTCCCCCTTCCTGATTCTCAGTGTGAAGTCCAATATATCTTAATTTCTTTTTTTTCCCCCAGGGAGATGAGATTTTATTGGGAGAAAGTAAGGACAGAAAAGAAGAAAATACTAGCCATATAGACATGTAGAAGCCAGAGAGAGGAGAGAGAGAGAGAGAGAGAGAGAGAGAGGGAGAGAGAGAGGAAGGCTCTGCCTTTTTTTCTCTAACACCATACTGCTGACCAGCATTCTATTCCTTATTGCTTGAGACATGTTGGGGGGGTCCAGGATGAGGAGAGAGAGAGAGAGAGAGAGAGAGAGAGAGAGAGAGGAAAGAGAGTTGCCACAGCAAGGTTCTACAGTCTGTACCTCTCACATAATGCTGGGTTTCAAACCCAGGACTTCAGGTATAATAACTCATATTCTTTACCAGCTGAACTATCTTCCAACTCCACTGATCATATTTTTGAAAGGAAACAAACGCTTTCTAGATCCATTGCCAAACGCCACCTGAATGAAACAGAAATTCTAACACTACTCTGTAGAGGGGTTTCTTTTTAAATGTATGATACATTTTTTAATTTTCATTAATGATTAACAAGGTCGTAAGATATCAGAGGTACAGTTCCATATAATTCCTACCACCAGAGTTCTGTGTCCCATCCCCCCCATTGGAAGTTTCCCTATTATTTATTTTTTTATAAACTTATGACAACTAGTTCCTTCTGTGTTATTGTTTTTATTATAGTTATTATTATAACTTTCAAACTAGACAAATATATCTACTTTGAAGTTTCATCATTGAACTATTAGCCAAGTGAAGATTGTTTCATCTAATGATGCTGGGTTTAAAGTTTTTGGCTTTTTTTTTCAACTTTTAATTTTTATTATTATTATTACTCTTGATTGACAAGAAGTAGGATAAGAGGAATACAGTTCCACACAATTCCCATCACCAGAGCTCCATGTCCCATCCCCTCCATTGGAAGCTTCCCTATTCTTAATCCCTCTGGGAGTATGGACCAGGATCATTATGGGGTGGGAGTTATGACTTTTATAATTGCTTCTTGGCCAGACATGGATGTTGGCAGGTCAATTCACACCCACAGAGTGTTTTTGTCTTTTCCTAGTGGGGCAGGAATCTGGGGAGGTGAGGTTCCAGGACACATTGGTGAGGTTGTCTGCCCAGGGAAGTCAGATTGGCGTCATGGTAGCATCTGCAACTTGGTGGCTGAAAATCATAAAGTTATAAAGCAGAACAAATTGTTTAATAATCAGGAACCTAAAGGTAAGAGTATAGCAGATGAGACTTGGGGTCTCCATTCTGGAAAAAGCTATTTTAGGTATATTCAGTTCTTGCATTTTTATTTGTATTTTAAACGTAATTTTACGTGTAACTTTATGCCAAAACAAGTTGCAGAAGTTTAAATTTGTAGATATTGAAGACTTTATGGTTATTCCAGTATACTGATACTATCTTGGACATATCTCATTGTCATGAAATTGAAATCTATAAGCAAGTTTGAGAGACACTGTCATATATGTATACTTATGTGTGTATGTGTGAGTAGTTCATGTGGGGAAAGACAAAGAGAAGACAGAGGAAATTAAAGCAGGAGTCAGCTCTGGAGTATGTGGTATACAGGTTGGAACCTGGGCCTTCAAGGCATATGCATTACCATCTAGCTATCTCCCCATCCCAAACCACAATAGAGCCCTGCTTTGAAAGAAGGGATGGAGAACTGGAGTGAGTTCTACTAAATGAAATAAGTCAGGAGGGGAAGGGTGAATACTGGATAGTCCCATTCAGACATGGGACTCAAGAAACATGGTAAGGGGTGATATACCCTGTGAAATCTCAAGGGGTTGTGATGTATTGCTGAAGACTCAGGAAGTGCAGAGGGCAAGAAGTGGAGGCACCCAGCCCTCTGTGTTGGAAAATGAAGGTTAATTTGGTAAAAGGGTGAGGGGTGTAGCCAGCTATCCGGGCAGAACTGGAGAACTGTCTCCTGGGACAACTCAATAAAGGGATACAAAGAAAGGACCAAAAGGGGCCAGGTGGTGGCGCACCTGGTTGAGCGCACATGTTACAATGCGCAAGGACCCGGCTTCGAGTCCCCAGTCCCCACCAGCAGGGGGAAAGCTTCACAAGTGTTGAAGTAGTGCTGCAGGTGTCTTTCTGTCTCTCACCCTCTCTATCCCTCCTACCCCCTCGATTTCTGACTGTCTCTATCCAGTAAATAAATAAAGATAATAAAAAAATGATAAAAAGAAAAGACCAAGAAATGTGTGCAGTAGATGAACAATACATTTCTCCCTCTTCAGACCTTCTTATAAATGTTTACACATACAAAAAAAAAAAAAAGCCAGAGAAAGAGAGAGAACTTAAGGAATTTTGTTGCTTAAAAATTCTCACGCCATTTACCTCTGGGATACTCCAAGAACTTGTTCCCTTTTATTCTTGGTCTTCTGGCTTAATAACTGATCTGTGGCTATCTGCTCATACAGCTCCACAGAGACAAGAGGGAGTTGGTTGATGAGCAGCCTTGCCCATCAGAACTGCCGGTTGCTGGTCCTTTAGGCTGACTAGCAGAGGCTTGAAGGCACATCTACTGCAGAGTTCTGTGTCTTTCAGCAGAAGAAAGCAAGTTAGGAACTTTTAAGACACAGAAACAGCAAGAAGATGGAGTAACAAAACTATAGAGAGTATTGGTGTTGGGCTGGAGAGATGGCTCACTTGGGCAGTCTGTTGCTTGGTCATGCGTGAGTTGCTGGGTTGAGTCCACCCCTCCCCAACCCCCGCCCCCCCCAGTACTGAAGGAAGCTTTGTACTAAGGTCTCTTTCACTCTGTGTCTCTATACAGAATAAACAAGCAGTGGTTACAGTGGTTCTGCACCCCATAAAAAACTTTGGTCCATACTCCCAGAAAAGGAGAAGTGTTAGGGAAGATGAACAGAGGGCTCTGAACTCTAACTCCATCAGGATCCAGAGAGAGATGAGGAAGGACATTCAGAAGTAGGAATAGATGTAGGTGTGACTTAGAAAAGAAGAGAAGGCAGGACCATAGAAAAAATGGGCAAAAAGATGATAGATATATGATAGATAAATATGTATATAGATAGTTATAGAAATAATAGTCAACCCATATCTGTGATCTTGAGAGAACCACTGCAGTTTACAATGTTGGGAATGTGGATACAGAACTCTGATAAATAAATATAAACAAGCATGGGCTGAGGAGGCAGTACACTGGATTGAGTGCACATGTTGCCAAGTGCAAGGGTCAGGGTTCAAGTTCCTTGATTGATCCCTACCTGCAAGAGGCAGGTTTGACAAGCAGTGAAGCAGTGCTGCAGGAGTCTCTTTCTCTCTTTGAGAAAAGAGACTCTCTCCCTATCTCTCCCTTTCATCTCAATTTCTGCTTCTATTCAATAACTAAATAAAGTCCCTGGTCCCCATCTGCAAAGGGGAAGTTTCATAAGTGGTAAAGCAGGGCTATATGTGTCTTTCTGCTTCTCTCTCTCTCTCTTTCTCTCCCTCTCCCTCTCCCTCTCTCTCTCTCTCTCCCACTCTCCTCTCAATTTCTCTGTCTCTAATAGTAAATAAATAAATAAATATTAGAAAAAAATAACCCTAGTAACAAAAAAGGCGAAGAAGAAGAAGAAGGGGGAGATGGGGAGAGAAAAAGATAAAAGTATTTTACTTTTGGGGACACAGGAACATTCTGTCACCTCACCACACATGATTGGTGGGGAGTGGGGGGTGTGATCAGAAGCATCCAGCACTTTGTCTGATGTGCTCTGCTCACAGGGGCCATTAGGATGCTGTCACAGCAGTTCTGTTCATTTACTTGTGTCCTCTGAAACCTGGAAAGAATAGTGAAAGGCAGACCTATCAAAAATAGCAAAATAGCCTGACATGACTGTTGAAGATTCTGCTTTGAGGGTGGGTCCAGAGCCACTTGTTGGAGTGAAGACTTAACTCTTTATATTGTTTTCTTATGGCAGCTCTGATTTCTATCAGGGGTGGCCATGCATTTGTAGGGTTGACTTTCCAGCAGCAAAGTCCTATTTTATCAAATCATATAGTAGAATCCCCCTTCCATTTTTCTAGCTAAAATGGCAGGATACATACATTGAGTTACTGTTTGATCAAAAAGCATCCTGGAACATGTTGGTGGAGGAAGACCTAGGTGAGGGGTTTGAGTGTTATATGGAAAACTGAGAAATGTTACACGTGTACTAACTACTGTATTTTACTGTGGACTGGAAACTATTAATCCGCCCAACAAAGAAAAAAATAATAAAGTCCCCAAATATGAAAACTCGGCAGCACACTACTTGACAGTTACTGAGTCAAAGAGGCAATTACAGAAGAAATTTAAATGCTCTGAGAAACAAATGAAAAGGAAGACATTATCTACTGAAATGTTTGGGACACGGCTAAGGCAGTACTGAGAGGGACATTTACAGTCGTGCAGGCACACGTTGACAAGCAAGAAAATGCTCAAATAAACAGTCTGATTGCACACCTCAGAGACTTAGAAGAAGAGGAACAAAGGAATTCTACAGCAACCAGAAGGACTGAAAAAAACTAAAATTGGGAAGAATGAAATAACATAAGAGAACCATACAGAAGACCAATGAAGCTAAATGTTGGTTCTTTGAAAGGGGAAACAAAATTGATAAACCCTTGGCCAGACTCAGAAAAAAAAAGAAAGAAAGAAAGGAAATAAATAGAGAAAAATAGTGCATTGCACCTATAATATAAGCTTCCTGATCAAACTGACACAATTCTGTGAAAATCGGGTATTAGCTTGAAGGTTTCAAACTTAAATAAGATTTTCCTTAGTATGCTTTACCAATACACATGAAGCAAAAGCAAAAGTAAGGTTAATAACCAGAGAGTTGTGAGTCTGGTGGTAGTGCAGCAGGTTAAGTACAGGTGGCGCAAAATGCAAGGAAATAGCCTAAGGATCCCAGTTTGAGCCCCCGGTTCTAGCCCCCAGCTCCCCACTTACAGGGGAGTCGCTTCACAAGCAGTGAAGCAGGTCTGCAGGTGTCTATCTTTCTCTCCCCCTCTCTGTCTTCCCCTCCTCTCTCCATTTATCTCTGTCCTATCCAACAACGACGACATCAATCATAACTACAACAGTAAAACAACAAGGGTAACAAAAGGGAATAAATAATAAATAAATATTAAAAAACAAACAAACAAACAAAAAATAACCAGAGAGTTCTAACACACTGAATTCCCCAGTGTCTCTCATATCATGCTATTTCCTTCATGGAGAACACTAATTTTCTTTCCCAGTCTTAGTAAAAAGAAAACACACTCGCCACAAAGTGATTGCTATGGGTATTGTCAACAGCAGCAATCTCAAGTCTCTGAGAGGATGGTTAACCACTGGTTAAAATATTGTCTCATTTTCATAGTAGAAAATGCAAGAAATATGGTTAGATTCATACATTATTTATTATTAGTGCTCTTTATGTGGTCATCTTATGTCGTTGACATTTCTCCACACAGAATGAAAACCTCTGTTTTTCTTCTGGGTTCTTAGAATAGTAGATGGAGCCAAAGAAGTGAGTTGCTTAGTGCTGATTATGATTATTTTTCCCTATGTAAATTCAAAGAAGCTTTACTTTAGTTATTTCCTAGTGAGTTAAGATATATCCATGTTTTAAAAAGCAAAACGAAAACAAAGTTCAAGGACTTGATGATTGTCAGTTTCTTTGATTTTGAGCCTCTCTTAATTTAGGATTGACTTTACAAAGGTCAATACACTTCCTTAGTCAGTAAGATAGGCTGCCCCACTCCAAATATATGAAATATGTGTAAGAGATAAGTTCAAGAAATAGAAGGTAGACAAACAATAGCTAAGGAATAGAGGGAGCTAAAGGGTAAAGAAAAGCTAAGAGAATAGTGTTTATCTTATGAATGGTGAAATAGTCTACAATTTAGTGTGGTGTAGTCTCATGACGCTGGGACTATGAAAATCACTGAATTGGACATGAAGGGGGAGAATTATATGGCTGGCGGGTTTTGTTTCAAGAAAGCTGTTAGATAAATAGATAAGCATGTGTGTAATTAAAGGATGCATACAATGTGTGACTTATAAGTGCTGATGAGTGAGGGAAATTCAAACTTCCAATTTGCATAGTCAGTTTGGGGTACCTGTCCATCCTTTGCAGAGTCTCCCAGAAACATCAGAGTGATAGTAGGAGTCACTGTGCAGTGATGCAGAGCCTCTATCCACAGATCTGTTCAGGACACAGAGCTCTGTGAGCATCCTGCATAATATGGGGGGGGGGTCCTTGTGGAGAACCTTTCATCTCCTATAAAGCTGACATCCGTGTCCATGACACAGGGATGCCCGCGTGAGAAGCAGTGTGAGTATGATTGTCTGCGATTCCCAATGCCGACCCTGCGGGCATGTTTTGCGGGTCATTTTGGCACCTGTGGAGCCACTCTTTATAGTTATCTACGATGCGGAGTGTTATGTGTGCTCACACAAGCAATGTCAGGGACCTTGCTCGCTCTTGGCAGTAGAGTTTCATGGAATGATTCCAGTTTGTCAATAATCTGACTGCTCTTAGAGTTAAACAGGTTTGGTCAATGAGCAATCAAAACACTTTTCTGGGCCAGGTGGTGGCAAACCTGGTTGAACACACGTATACCATGCTCAAGGGTCTGGGTTCAAGCCCCCAGTCCCCACCTGCAGGGGGAAAGCTTTGTGTGTGGTGAAGCAGAGCTGCAGGTGTCTTTCTGTCCCTCTCCCACTCTGTCACTCCCTTCCCTCTCAATTTCTGGCTATGTGTAGCCAATAAATGAATAAAAATAATAAAAAACACTTTTCTATAATATTAGACTGATAGTCATTGTTTGTGCAAATGAAATAGCACCTAACTTGTGTGATGCCTCAGACAAAAGTCATGTCGCTGGCATTCAGGCCTTTGAGGGGAGAGGCAGGGCTGGAAGTCTGAACCCTGATCTCTAGACTCTTGGGATGTTTCTCCTCTTGTTCCTGCAGAAGCCCTGGCTCCTCCCTACAGTAAGTGGAGTAGGGCTGGCTTCCTGGGGCTATGGGACGCTAAAAAGGGTGTTAGCAACTCCTGGCTTCTGTAGTTTAGTTTCACAAAATTATTTCAGTATGCCAATAATCTAACTGCTCTTAGAGTTAAACGGGTTTGATAAATGAGCTAAACCACTTGTCTTCACTCTCAGGAAAATAAAGGAAGGACTTCTTTTTTAACTTTTAATTCTATTTATTTATTTATTGCATAAAGACAACCATAAATTGAGAGGGAAATGGAGATAGAGAGGGAAAGAGACACCTGCAGCATTGCTTCACCACTTGCAAATCTTTCCCCCTGCAGGTGGGGACGGGGGGGGGGGCTCGAACCCGGGTCCTTGCACATGTAACAGGTGCGCTCAACCAGATGCACCACCACCCGGCCCCTCTTGGTCCTTTCTTTGTATCCCTTTATTGAGGAAATGTTCCCACCTGTAGGGGGAAAGCTTCACAAGTGGTGAATCAAGTCTGCAGGTATCTCTCATTCTTTCTCCCTATCTCCCCTACCCCTCTCAATTTATGGCTGTCTTTATTCCAGATAAATAAAGATAATAAAAAAATTAAAAAAAAGATGTTTCAGTAAACTTATCTTTGTTGAGAGTGAAAATGTAGAACAGCATATAAAGTAGCTAAACTGTTTTGTTTAAAAGATAAAGAGGGCTGAGAAGACAGCCTAATGGTTATGTAAGAGACTTTCATGCCTGAGGCTCTGAGGCCCCAGGTTCAATCCCCAGCACCACCATAAATAACAGCTGTGCACTTCTCTCTTTTCTTTTACTAAATATAAATAATAAAAAATAAAAATGTAAAAAAATTAAAAGAGATAAATGATTTAAATTTGATGGGAATAACTTAGTGCTTTATTTCTTGTATCAGACCTTTCAGAGTTGGAAGTGACTTTTGAAATCCTTGATTCTGGAGGCCAGACAGTGGCACAGTGGTTAAACGCACATGGTGAAAGTGCAAGGACCGGTCTATGGATCCCGGTTCAAGCCCCTAGCTCCCCATCTGCACGGAGGGTCGCTTCACAGGCGGTGAAGCAGGTCTACAGGTGTCTTTTTCTCCCCCCTCTGTCTTCCCCTCCTCTCTCCATTTCACTCTGTCCTATCCAACAACAACGACAGCAATAACAACAATGATAATGGATTCGTAGTGCAGGCACCAAGTCCCAGCAATAACCCTGGAGGCAAACAAAAGAAAAAAAAATGAAAACATAAATTCTTTATTCTTATTTCAAAACACCAGTTGCTTTGACTTAGAAACTTATCAGTACTGCTAAAGTTAGAAGTTCCCATAGTCTTTCTCATGAATTTTTCTACTGGCTAAATCATGCAGACTCTCTGAGATGAATTTAATAATTCATTGCATCATTAAAACACTGTTCTACTTCATTTGAAATCAAGGTGCAGTATAGTCGTTCTTCCCCGATCCCTGAGTTGTTTCTAATTAGAAAGAAATCAGTTTAAAAACTTTATTAATATCAAATGCATTATCACAAAGTTCCAACTTCTCATTCTCTCCCTAAAGCCAAGAAGCCATGGTGAACCTGATTAACTTCAGTAGCTTAAAAACTGAACGGGATCAGAAAATGTGATTTGTTCTGTTGTGACAGAAAATCAATTCTTACACATATTCATAGTACCAGGACAGTGATAAAGCTGGTCAGGTGTACGAAGGACTTACTGAACAGAGAGAAATTATTCTACCTTCCCAGAGCATAGTTTCCTGTATTTAGAGTCTTTTAGGTTCACTGTTTTTCTACTCTTACTTAGATATTAACTGAACTTCAGCATGTCCCAACAAATTAAAGGAAATACAAGGCTTATATTAACTTGGCGTTTTCAAATCACACCCAGCAAATTATTTGAACCTCATTCCAGTAAAATGAACGATGCCGTCTTATGATTAAATTTATTTTATTAAATGTAAACATCTGTGATTAAATTAAAGAGATGATTAAAATTGTACAGAGAAATTGTAGAGGTAAAATATCATCTAGAGTTTCAAGGACATGTACTATTAAGGGCAGTAATTACAGATAGTAAATAGAATTTTAAAAAAATATGAGGTTTCCAAGAGACTGTGACAGTTACTCTTAATAATTGACTTTTAATTTTGTTTTGAAGTTGAATAACTGAGCTTATATGTGCTACTCTTTTGAGAAGAATCAGTAAGTTGAGTTACAGAAATTAAAACTGGGTTTAGTATAAGATTCTAAGTAGATAAGGTGTTTTTTAGGACCTGAGCAGAATGCTGTTTGTCAGTCACCAGTCATACAGATTGGTGAAGTTAAGAGACAGGCCATGCTGTGGCGCAGCTGGTTAAGCACATGTACCACAGTGCACAAGGATCAGGGTTTGAGCCCCTGGTCCCCACCTGCAGGGGGGAGAGCTTCACTAGTGGTGAGGCAGGGCTGCTGGTGTCTCTCTGTCTCTCTCTTGTATCTCCCCTTCCTCTCTCCATTTCTCTGCCTATATCCAATAAATAAATAAATAAAAATAAAACAAAGAACAGAACTTAAGAGTCTTAGTTATTCACTCAGTCCTCTCCGGCCTTTGCAGACATTTCTCTCTTCAGTATTGTCTATTGCACTTCATTATTCCAACAAGTGTACGCTACTGATGTCTGGCATATCTGTAGACAAATAAAAGAACAGCTCAAGGACTACTCCGAGCCAACATTCTAACAGGATACATGTGTTTCTAAGCTGCCAGTTCTATAGATTCCAAATAAGTTGACCTTTTAGCAAGGAAAAGAAACGCTAGAGATTAGAAACATAACTTCCCAGTTTTCACTGTTTTCTAATTCCTCTTAGTTCCTGTCTGGCTTAATGCTCTGAGTATGGTGTCGTAATTTGTTCCATTTACTACAAAGATTAGTATGAACAGATAATCAATATTCAAAAATTTCGGGAGTTGGGTAGTAGTGCAGCGGGTTAAGCGCATGTGGTGCAAAGCCCAAGGACCGGCGTAAAGGATCCTGGTTCGAGCCCCCAGCTCCCCACTTGTACAGGAGTCGCTTCACAGGTAGTGAAGCAGGTCTGCAGGTGTCTGTCTTTCTCTCCCCCTCTTTGTCTTCCCCTCCTCTCTCCATTTCTCTCTGTCCTGTCTAACATTGACAACATCAATAACAACAACAATAATAACTACAACTACAATGAAAAACAAGGGCAACAAACAGGAAAATAAATAAATTAAAAAAACAAAAACATAAGTATTACATCCAAATAATACAAGCCGGCGTAGGAAAATAACAAACCGAAAACCTTGATTAATTCACTAACTCTTACGTGAACTTGATGGTTTTCCAACACTAGCAATCACTTAATGTATATGGAGAAAGTATGGGTCAAGAATACAGAAGGATTTTATTTTTTATTTTTATTTTTTTTATTTAAGAAAGGATTAATTAACAAAACCATAGGGTAGGAAGGGTACAATTCCACACAATTCCCACCACCCAATCTCCATTTCCCACCCCCTCCCCTGATAGCTTTCCCATTCTCTATCCCTCTGGGAGCATGGACCTAGGGTCATTGTGGGTTGCAGAAGGTGGAAGGTCTGGCTTCTGTAATTGCTTCCCCGCTGAACATGGGCATTGACTGGTCGGTCTATACTCCCAGTCTGCCTCTCTCTTTCTCTAGTAGGGTGGGTCTCTGGGGAAGCGGAGCTCCAGGGCACATTGGTGGGGTCTTCAGTCCAGGGAAGCCTGGCCTGCATCCTGATGGCATCTGGAACCTGGTGACTGAAAAGAGAGTTAACATATGAAGCCAAACAAATTGTTGAGCGATCATGGACCCAAAGCTTGGAATAGTGGAGAGAGAAAAAAAAAAAAGACCTGTTAAGACTTAGGATAAGTTTTGCTTTCAGAGGACATTCAAGATGTCCATGGCAATCCAGGAAACCACATGATCCAGGAGGTGGGAAGACCAGACAGCCCTGAGCTCCCCATCCTGCATACCTGAACCTACCTCCTAATTTCCCAACATCCCCTTCTAGCTGTGTACATGTTTTCTGAGGCAAAAGAGCTAGGAGACTGATTCAAGCATCAGTTCTGCCTCCACCACCTGTTCCAAGGGCAATAAATGAGCATCTTTCTCTCTCACACACACACACACACACACACACACACACACACACACACACACACACACACACTACTGAAGGAGAGAGATTTGCAAGGTAGTCGAGGGTTCTAGGTTGTTAATGGTATTGTAGGCAAAGAGAATACCTTGGAGATGAGCCAGGAGATGGATGGATCAGATCTTTACTTTGAGGGGAATACTGGTTGGTGGTAATGACATTAGAAATGCTAGTTCAGTGGTCTGCAAGATGATGCAGTAGATAAGCCAATGGATTCTCAAGCGTGAGGTCCTTGAGTTCAGTCCCCAACTCCACATGTACCAGAGTGATGTCTGGTTCTTTCTCTCTCTCCTATCTTTCTCATTATTAAATAAAATAAGTGAATAAACAAATAAAATATTTGAAAAAGAAAGAAGTGCTGGTTCATAGTCACCTTTTCTTTAAAAGGAGCAATTTGATTATGAAGACACTTTGAAAATTAAATTCATGAACCCTGAAAAGAGTACATGTTGTGTCGGAATGGATTTTAATGTGGTCTTTCTAACGTGACTGGGAGGTTGCTGTGCTGTACCAGCCAGTGCCCACTGTAATTGTCAGTTGAGTAATGGGCGTGCTGTCCCAAGCTAGCCTGTGTATCTGTCTGCACAGCATAATTTAAGAGAAAAACTACAGTAGTGATTGATCACTACTCTACAACTCTTTGGATGCTACCTTTTAGAGCAGAAGTGGAGAAAATTCAGTTTGATGCTAGAGCTTCTAAAGGAACTTGGCTGTTTTTTTTAATATATAATAAATTTACAGAGTAGTTAAGAGACTATTCAAGCATACATGGCTTTTGGTAATAGATTCAAGAAATCATTATTAGCAAATGTATATAAATTTATGGTTTTTTCCATAAATATAACATTTCTTGAGGCATGTTCTCTGGGATGTGATAAATGGCTTACAGTGGACCCTGACCCAGTGTTATTTCCCACATACAAAGAATTTTTAAAAAATCCAACAAATAAGGGAGACAGGAGTACCTTTTCTTGAAGATACACAGTTGACTAACATTATCTTACAGCTCCTGTTCACTCACACTGTCCATTTAGAAATCTTAGTTCCCAAGGAAGAAACGCTTCAACCAAAGCTCTTAGACTCAAGTCTACTGAACTCAAAGCTTAAACTGAAACATGCCAACATATCACAAAGGGGGAGGGTGGAGTGCTCTGACTGGCAGGCTGGAGGATTGGGCGTCATTATCAAGGACAAGTTGTCTTGCAGATACATAGTGGGGTCAAGAGAAGTATATTCCTCTGGAAAGCATATTCCTACACCCAGTGATTAATGTCACTGGAGAAAATGAAAAAGGATCTAATGTTGGAAGGACTAACCATTGCTCACAATGTCCTTGCTGAAGTTTCTAGAACACTGCTGCCATCAGACATGACCCAACAGACTCTTTGGATACTAATAGCTATGGGTTATTTCCCTTATTTTGATAAGTATGTTAACGAAAAAAGAAAAGTTTTCCTCTTACATTTCCTTAACACAAGAAGTATCAACAGGAGTTGATTTTGGAGCATAGGATTTGATTTACAGAGGACCAAAGATGTTTAGAGAGAACAGAAATGAACATCACTCAAAAGTGGAAAAGGGAATCTCTGTCTTGTTTTGGTGAAGAGGACTGAACAATTGCATTCTCTTACTGTTTTGTGCTTTGAAGCAACTTCTTCTATTTCTTATTATGGGTTTATAGTGAGAAAGTATTTTAGTGAAAATTGCAAGAGGGCAGTGAGGTAGCAGTTGGAATCCTTTCTACACTGGGAAAGCCAGTCATCAGGCCATCAAGCACCAGACAGTGAAGCATCACTTCTCGGCTAGTTCTCCTTGTAGATGTGAGGTAGCTTCTGATCCAACAGCAGTCTCAGTTTCTCTCATGTCTCTTTTCACTGATTCAGGGGGAAGCACTACCTGAGTTACAAATCACCACCCTCACCTGAAGGACAACCCTATTAACAAGTGTGGAGAGGCAGTCGGGACCCTTGAAAGTTCCTGGTGTTTGTGTGAATGCCACTTAATCCTTGCAAATTCCTTTCAGTCTTCTGCTGTCCTCACTAGCTGTCCATCTCCCTGCCTGCCTTCTAACTCTAAGCTATAGTACTAGACAAGTCATTTAACATCTCACAGAATCTACAAGCCATCTTAGTAAATCCTATTAGTTGCATTGGTTGTATGTCTTTCTGTAGTTCTGTTTTTGTGATTGAACTGATGTAAGTCAGAAATTTGAGGACCTATAGGAAAAAACTTTTTCTACTTTTAGTTAAGTGTTCTTTTGCAATCATAGAAAACTGAAGTTATAAATTGATATGCATGATGTATTTACTTTTAAAATTTGTTTTTTACCTTTTGCTGCCCTTGTTTTATTGTTGTTACTGATGTCGTCATTGTTGGATTGGACAGAGAGAAATGGAGAGAGGAGAGGAAGACAAAGGGGTGAAGAAAGATAGACACCTGCAGACCTGCTTCACTGCCTGTGAAGCGACCCCCTTCACCTCCTGCAGGTGGGGAGCCAGGATCCTAACGCCAGTCCTTGCACTTCGTACCACATGCGCTTAACCCTCTGCACTACCACCAGACCTCCCATGACTGATTTATTATGCTCACATGCTACATAGTTATTCCCTAACCACTGTGTTTTATCAGTTTTTAAGTCAGCAAAATACTGTTAAGTGTTGGCATCTTTCAACCAAATATGAGACACAACTATGGGAAGTACATTTTTAACTAGAATTGACAAAGGTCGATTATTTCACTTCATTAAAAATCCATAAGCCTTTTCTCACCATTTAAAAATGCAAAAATGGTCATTTCTCTGAATATCCTGCAAACAGTCAATTTTGATATTTTACCATTGATTCCAACTTCACAACATTTAAGTGATTCTTGCACTTTAGGCTCTGATTTCATTCTCATCGTTGATGTCTTCATTTTATTTTTAAGAAACAATAGGATCCAGAGAACTCTGCCTTGACTCTTATTATTCTTACAACAAAGTGTCTTTGACATTGTGATTTATTTTCCCTCTTCTAAGCTGTTCCCATGGATAAAGTGCTCTTACTAGCCAGGCTAACACATAAATGTAAAAATATAGGTTTGGCACCTGACAGCAGTTATCTTTCCCAACTCAAGATTATATTCTTGAATTATTATGGAACAGATGGAGAGCAAGACAATAAATGGGATGCTCCTGTATTTATCCCCTGATAAAGTGCACTGAGCTTATAAATACTTTAATTTGAAAACCTGCAGCAGTAGCAGATCTCTGACCATTCCTCAGCAGTGCTGTTGGCCTGTAAGAGCCACACAATTCAGATAAACAAAGTGGTGAGATATAAAGAGAGGCCAGGCCCAGGCCCAGGCCCAGGCTCGGGAGGTCATTTGAATGGCTTATTTTGTGAAGGAAGATAATGAAAAATAGGTTATTTCAAAAACACGGTTATTTGCATATAGTATTGGGACTTATTATATGCACAACATCTATGTGGAAGGTAAGCTCACATTGAATAACTTCCTTGGGGGCTAGGTGGTGGCGCACCTGGTTAAGCGCACACATTACAATGCACAGGGACCTGGGTTCAAGTCCCCGGTCTCCACCTGCAGGGGGAAAGCTTTGTAAGTGGTGAAGCAGGGCTGCAGTTGTCTCTCTGTCTCACTCTTTCTGTCTCTCTCTCTCTCTATCTCCCCCTACCCTCTTGATTTCTGGCTGTCTCTGCCCAATAAATAATTAAAGATTGACAAAATTATTTAAAAACAAAAAGAATATGCCCGTGTTTCAGACGCTTAGCTTTTGTCATTTGCCTCAACAGGCAATAATTCACTTTCCGCTGCACTAAGAAATGAGAGTATAGTTCATAGGTGGTATTTTATGAAGACATATGTAACCTTCCAAGGGCATTGCAGTCACTGCTTTAAAAAGACAGTCACTTGGTGTTTGCATTCCCTGACCCATGGTGTGCAGACCTGTCTGCTCTCCATGAGGCAAAAAACAAAATAACAAAAAAACAAACAAAAAAACCCCCCAGAAGTTGTTACATTATTAAATTATAATCGAGCATTCAATAAATTATGTTTTATCGAATGGACTGATTTAGTAAAACCTTTTAATTTCCTTATTTCAATTTTAGGTATTGACATTTACCTTAACACTAGATCTTGTTTGACTTTTTTTTTTTAATTGGATTGAAACTCAATCCGATGATAACATTTTTTTCTAGTGACAATTTTAAAGACAAATTAAAAGAAAAAAATCTTCAAGAAGCAGAGTTTTTCTGCCATCCTCACTGTTCCAGCTGTGGAATGAGACCAGAGGATGAGTCACCCTGCTCTGTCTGACACTGCTTTGTCTTGATTGAAAGAAGCCCAGACTCATCTGGAGGTGGTTAAGCTCCAAGTCAGTGAATTTTAAAATGAGCTGTCATAAATAGAAGAGTGTCAGTCTGAGAGCCTGCCTGGTCCTTGCAGAGTTATAGCGAAAGTGTTAACTGGCCAGGGAAGACTAAGTAACCAGGGCCCACCACCGGCTTCAGCAGGGAATCACCACACCTCATGGTGGAGACAAGCATTTTGAGTCTACCTGGGGAGCAGTGAAATCACACACCCACAAAATACCCACTCAGAAAAAAGTAATAATAAGGAAGCTGAACAGTAAGAATTGGTAGAATAATTGCCCGTGGCATGTTTTACACAGCAGTTAGCACATGCTGGTTTTTCTGGCTGTATAAAACTTTTTAATAATTGAGTAAATCAAGACCTGAAAAGGCCCATGGGAAGCAGCAAACGAGACCAGAGAACCAAATTACTTGGGAAAGGAGAAATTTTATTACGTTAGTTGACTTGGTGTTCAGATCACTCCTGGAAGAACACCAGTCTCAGCCATTGTTCTCTGAGGTACTAATACCTGTAGGACAGGTCTCTAAGTTTTGTGGTGAGATTTCACTGGTGCATAACAAGCAGAGAGGACAGAAATATATAGTTACGCATTTAGTTTACATACATATGGTTACGCATTTAGTTACATATATAGTTACAATACAGTTACACACATAGTTACACAGGAGTATTCTCATACCTTCCAGTATAAGGTAGTAGCATTCTCTTTGTCCACATTTAGCTTGGCCTTTCTTTAGCAATTTCACACGTAGAGGCACAGATAATTATTTTATAGTTGTGTTAGGATTTCATGATCAAGTTGTGAAACATTTTCTGAGAATTGTGTAAATTCATTTAGATTACTAAACTAAGGGACAGAATTTATTTTTTAATCCTTCTAGAGATGGAGATAGATAGATGGATGACAGAGAACAAGCTTTCTCCCTGCAGTGCAGAGACGGGGCTTGAACCTGGGTGAAGCACATGGCAAGAGTAGCAAACTGTCAGGCAGCTTGTTTCACTGGCTCAGAAACAGTTGACAACTCTGTCCCATGTTGAAAGTACCCAGCAGTACTGGGAATACTTCAGTGCCCAGCATTTTTCTCTCCAATTTGCAGACTCTTGCATACTTGGACAGAATTGAGGGCACTTTGCATTAGAGGGGGCTTTCTTTGGGGAGTGTCAGAAATACAAGGGGGTGTTTTGTGTCTTCTTAAGTGCACTCTGCCCCAAGCAGCAAGTCTGGCTTAACTGTAGCTGTTAACTCCCCAAGTCTCTTTCAATTGGCTTTTCATTTCCTGCCACTGTTTTCACTGATTGAGGGAAGGAGGGAAAACTCTAATAGCAAATGTCTAGAAATCCTAGAAAGTTCTAGATGCCTTCAGGAGCATGGTTGCTGTCTGAATCCCTCACATTTTACTCTTGACAAATCCTGTTTTGTGTTTCTCTTTCTGTTCTTCTTTCTCAATTTCTGTTTGTGAGTGGGATCATCCCATACTCAGCTTTCTCTTTCTGGCTTATTTCATGTAATATAATTTCTTCAAGCTCCATCCAAAAAAAAAAAAAAAATCTACAAAATATATATTTAAAAAAACACCTTTAGACAAGTTTGTAGAACTAATAATAATAACAACCAGACAATCAAAACATTCAGGCAGCACCAAAAAACAAATAAACAAACAAACAAAAAAACACAGTGGATTCACCCTCCCTCAACAAAAAACATGGATCAGGGGGCGGGGAACTTTGCTTGAGGCAAGAAAGGTTACCACTCTGGGTCAGCAGGTGACACACAGGAGGCCTGTTTTGATGAGAAGTGAGAGAAATGTAGCAACTGGACAAACAGTAGGGAAATTCAGAACATTAGCACACAATGCCTTCCTAGGGTGGGGGAGGTAGCATAATGGTTATGCAAAGACTCTCCTGCCTGAGGTTCAATACCTCCCTAGGAGAAGAGCAATTTTTAGGGTAACTTCATCCTTTTTAAAATTTTCTTTAAGACCACACATGTACTAAGACAATCTACAACAATGGCCATGCAATAGACAAAATATTTTCAACATATGGTGTTGGGGATAAGTGGGACAGTCACAAGTAATATATACTAATTTCATATATACAAATAAATTCAAGGGGACTAGGCGGTGGCACACCCATTTAAGTGCATACAGTACTAAGGGCAAGGACCTGCACAAGGATCCTGATTCGATACCCCGCTCCCCACCTGCAGGGAGGATGCTTCACAAGTAGTGAAGCAGGTCTGCAGGTGTCTCTCTTACTCTCTATCTCTCCCTCCTCTCTCAGTTTCTCTCTTGCCTAGCCAATAAAATAAAAAAAAAAAAAAACCTCCAGGAGCAGTGGATTCTTTGTGCTTGTACCAAGCCCCAAAGGATAACCCTGAAGGCAAAATAATAATAACAGTAATATAAAAATAAATTCAAAATGAATTGTAGACAGATGTAACTGTTATTGATATCAGTGTTGTTATTTTGCTTAAAATCCTGAACACAAAATGATGTTCAGGTCAAAAAATTGTTCTAATGCATAATAGTAATATAAACACCCTATGAAAACCAAATTGCAAAATAGTATGGTAGTAATAGTAATAAAATTAAACATATGTATTTAGTGATAATATATAGTGAATAAAATTATGAAAACCATATTACAAAATAGTATGGTAGTAATAGTAATACAATTAAAAATATATATATATTTTAAAACATACCAAAGAAGGAAGTTAGCCAAAGGAAAGGAAAAGATGATGGGACCTTTAAAAAAGGAAAATATAGACAGATACAGACATAGTTGTAGAAATAATAGTCAACCCATATCTGCAGCCTTAGGAGAACTGCTGTCGCTTCCAATGCAGGGGATAGGGACACAGAACTCTGGTGGTGGGAATGGTATGGAGTTGTATCCCTGTTATCTTGTAATTTTGTAAATCAATATTAAATTGCTCATAAAATAAAAAAGGAAAAAAACACAGGCTTTGTCTGAGGAAAATCGTATCGCTGCGAAATAAGGATAACTGCTATCTAAACATCACAGCCAGTGAGTTTAGGATCCGATGTACAGATGAGGAATGAAACACAGAACAAATTTATTCTGTGACTGTGAACATCATTCGTGGAGGGTTCTTTTTTTGTCGGATTACAAATCCATTCCATAGAACCACCTCGAAACTGAGGAACTTTTCATCAAGCATGACTGAAACTTACAACAGATGTGTACGATATTGGAATCAGCTATGTGTTTGGACATGCTGAATGGGGTCAGCTCTCCAGGAGAGGAAGTGTACTGATGAAGTTCACCTATTAAGATGGTTTTGATGAAAATAATGAACCTGCACCTTTCAGATGTAGCTCACTGTTTTATAGCAAAACCAGAAAGTGTGTAGCAATCTGACTGACCGACCGCTTCATATTATTTTAGTGTACGATTTCTTTGTATCATTGAAAGTCCTCCGATTTCTTTCCTTCTAAGATCTGAGAAGGATGCAAAGCATTATCCTACTTAATGAGAACAAATTATGTTATTATTAGGAACTATTTGAAATTATGAGATAACTCATGCTTAAAATTGGTAAATTATATTTAAGTAGTATATTCTTTTTTTTTTTTTTTGCCTCCAGGGTTAACACTAGGGCTCAGTGCAGGCACTAGGAATCCACTGCTCCTGACAGTCATTTTTTCCCCTTTTTTGGACAGGACAGAGAGAAATTGAGAGGGGAGGGAGATAGAGAGGGAGAGAGACAGACACCTATAGACCTACTTAACCAATTGTGAAGTGACATCCCCCTCCCCCGGCAGGTGGGGAGTCTGGACCAGGAAATCTCCAGATATGATAAAAAAAAAAACAAACAAACAACAACAACAAAAAGGGAGTAAAAAATTGTTAGAGGACTAATATGTACAAAATTTACCTTTCTGTCATTGATAGATATTAACATTGTGATCCATGAAACAATTTCAGACTGAGGAATTTTACTTTAGATTTAAAGTCGTGTTTATTTTAAACAGATCACACAAAGGCATGCTATTGTGAAAATTTAGAACTTGTGTAATAATGAGGACAAAAATATCTCATTCCAGAGAGAAGGCGAAAAAAGATTCAAGAATCAGAATTGGCTTGGACTGTTCATCATTTTAGAAATTAAAGTAGTTTAGCCCCTCAGGAAACTGGATTGAATTTTCTTATAATTAAAACTAGTGCTGGGCAGGGGGTAGACAGCATGATGGTTATGCAAAGAGATTCTCATGCCTGAGGCTTCAAAGTTACAGGTTCAATCCGCTGCCAGAACTGGATAGTGCTCTGGAAAAAAGAAGGGAGGAGGAGGAAGAGAAGGAGAAAATAGAGAAAGAGAAGGAGAAGAAATAAAGAAAGAAACAGAGAAAGAAAGAAAGGAAATAGGAAATAAGGTAGGGTTAGATAACATAATGATTATACAAAGATACCCTCATGCCTAAGGCTCCAAAGTCCCAGTTTCAAAATCTACCACACCACCATAAGAACTGAGCAGTGCTTTGGTAAAAACCAACAAATAGAAGCAAAAACAAAAACAGAACAACTGCAAAGTGACTATTCCAGTCCATCAGCATTCCTACTTTCTGTAATGCACTGTATAAGGTATTGTGGACATTAAAAACACCATTATATCAAAATTGTCAGCACACTCAGCCGAACTATGAAGCCGAAGATAAGAAATAAATGTTTACTTGAAAATGTAACTATGGTGGGGGTGAGGGAGGGAGACTTTCAAGTCTGAGGTTCCAGAGTCCCATGTTCAATTCCCTACAACACTGTAAACCAGAGCTGAGCAGTGCTCTGGTAACAAACAAATAAACAAAACAAATGCTATCTCTCCTAGCAGACTACATGTTTGCTAGATCAGTTCATAAGAACCAAGAATGTCTAATATTTGCACGTTTAGTTCTGCAGCTAGCTGATTTACATCCATCACAGGTAAAGAATTTCTCACTTATGAAAATGTTCATCATTTATTTCCTTTTTGCTAGATGACTGTTTATATTGCTATTATGAGACATGTGAAGAAAACAGGAGAGATAAAGCAAGTCTGAAGAGGATGATAGAATCTCCAGGATGATATATGCTGAGTTATATTTCTGTGAGAGAAGTCTTTTTAAATATATATATTTAAAAACTATACACACACACACACACACACACACACACACACACATATATGGAGAGAGAGAGAGAGAGAGAGGGAGAGAGAATTCATTATTGGATAGAGACAGAGAAATGTATTTGACAGAGTTTAGCCAGAAATTGAGAGGAAAAGGGGGATAGAGAGACAGAGACAGAGAGACCCGGCTTCACCACTGGTGTAGCTTTCCCCCTGCAGGTGGGGATCAGGGGACTTGAACCCGGTTCCCGTGCATTGTAATAGGTGTGCTCAACCAGGTGTGCCACCACTCAGCCCCTCTAAGCACTTTTCTAAGCAAGAATTCACAACAGAGACTCTGATTTTTCTACTCTTTAGAGTTGAGGAGAATATATGCAGGAAGGTTTTTCTTTTGATCCAAGGATAGTTATAATAATTTTTCTGAATATAATCCTTCGTGGAGTTAGGTTAGTTTAGCTCAGTATGGAAACTCAACCACAGATAAGGACAATGGCATTGTGCAAGTTCTCTTTGTATGTTGAGGATACAAACCTCACATTCTTGAGGATTGACTGTGACTATTAAATAACAGATATAAATCTCTTGGCCAGAGAGGGTGCATAGGAAGAGTTGCATTAGTGAAAGTCACCCCCCAGCTTACTGAGTGTCCTGAACAAATCACCTTTATTTGATCCACTTCTTTATCACAGATAAACACCCCCCCATTTCATAGTGTTGCTTGCTAGAGTTTGGAGAAAACCAGCCATTTGCTTCTTGTTATTGTTCTCGTTCTTCTCCTCCTCCTCCACCACCGCCACCTCCTCCTTCTCCTTATTTCTTGAGATACTTTGTCAGTCTTCGAATTGCTACACTGTGATGAGATAAGTAGCACTTCTTTCAAGTTCATTATTCACGCACCGTTGGAGGCAAGTGGAAACAGTGCATGCTGGAGAGATTTGCCACAGTGTTGGTTCACTGATTTTCAATTAAGAGTGCAATAGAAGGGAGTGTGGTCCTTGAAGTCTGATCATGGAACGGAATCATGGTCATCTTCTCTCTGGATAGTTGTCTTTGAGGATTGTAGCAAAGATCCTGTACCTTGAACAAATCTGCATTACCCTTTCTAAGTCACGGTTGAATTTTCTACAGCTGAAAAAAAAATCTCATATATTTCAGAATTTAACTTATCAAGGGATTATTTAAATAACTTTTGGATCAACATTTTGCCCTGTTTTCTTTTTTAATTGTTTTATATATATAAAGGAAATACTGACAAAAACCAAAGGATAAGAGGGGTACAACTCCACACAATTCCCACCACCAGACACATATCCCCTCCTCTCCACTGAAAGCTTTCCTATTTTTTATCCCTCTGGGAGTATGGACCCAGGGTCATTATGGGGTGTAGAAGGTGGAAGGTATGACTTCTTTAATTGCTTCCCCGCTAAACATGGGTGTTGACAGGTCGATCCATATGATCCATACTCCCTAGTGGGGTGGGTTCTGGGGAAGCAGGGCTCCAGGACACATTGGTGGGGTCATCTGCCCATGAAGTCTGGTTGGTGTCATGGTAGGATCTGGAACCTGGTGGCTGAAAAATGAGTTAACGTATAGAGCCAAAAAAAATTGTTACTAATTATGAACCTAAAGGCTGGGAAAGTCCATATGAAGAGTTGAGGGGTCTCAATTTTGTAGGTTGTGGGCCTATTTTAGTTATATTCCAAAGAGCCCATGACTATACTAGTTTTTCCCCTGAGCCTGACATCTGATATGATATGCAGGTGGATGTAAGTTATTGTCTGGGGATATGATGTCATGACTGGAAAAAGGACCAGAAAGCTGGGTCAGGGGAGAGAGTAGCTCTCAAATATGGGAAAGGTGTATAAATATTGTTGATTGTAAATCCCATTGATTTGATCTTATTTGGGACCCATATTCACCTTAGGAGCCTATGTGACCTCTGCATCCCTGTAGATCTGAGCTCATATTCTGTGGTCATGAGTAGGAGCTTTCCAAACTGCCCCAATTTCAGGACCCATCTTCCTCAGGTGCAGCATAGAGTATGTTGTCCAGCCTCTGTTCTCCACCATTGTTGATCCATGTTGAGAGCAAGATCCTATGAGGGCCCACAGAGGAGTCTATTGTGTTGTACCTGATAGAGATGACCAGTAACAATGGGGAGAGGGATCTATTCGAGATCTAGGCCTGTCATGTCTGTTTGGGAATCTCAGGACTCCCTGACTAGGGCCCCAGCTGATGAGGTGGACTGATAATGACTAAAGAGTCATCCTTCTTAAAGTCTCTTGCCCTTAGTCAGCTTTTGTAGTCCTTTCTTTGATAAGGTTAGCTTTGGAGTGAGTGAGGGAAGTGTAATAGGAAGTAGGTGAGGAGGGTATCTAAGTCTAAGTAGACACTATTTCATTATGTAGTTTATGGTGTCTTTTTAGATATTTCTACTTGTTTGCTGTATATACTGACTCACTGCAGACTATTGTGCACTTTTGATTTCAGGTATATATTTTGCTCTAATTTATAGATAGATGTGAACATATGCCCTATTCCATGGGATCTCATCTATATCTAGGTTTTGGGACTTCGTTAGGAAGTGAACCACCTGAAATGGAATTAGAGAATCCTATGAAAGGAAAGGTGTCACCCAGTAATGAGGCTGAAGGGTTGACATTCCATGCCTGACGTCTCTGGACACAGTCTGAAGTGAAGCATGCTGAGATGGTACTCCTTGCATTGATTAGGTTGGGATCGGCAGATGCGATATCATTTGGTATGAATTGAGAGAAGCATGCAGGAAAGTGAGCCCCACCCCAGAGATAACAGGACTGGAGAAAATATAGGCTCTATAGAGGAAGTGGGAGGTTCCTGCTGTCTTAGGTTTTAAGAAGGCAATAGATAGTTATTTCTGTAATAAAATTATTTGGCATTGGGTTAACTTTGAAAATCCTTTTGTTAGGATTTGCTGTATTATATAAAACATCACCATGATTTATGTCCTTTGACATTATTTGTATATAGCTGTGTCTTATAGAGTAATGCCACTGGTTGCTTCTGTTCTTCCTGGTCTAAGCTTTCTTTAAGAGAGTCGACATTTCAAAGACTCATCCTATGGTCTGTGCATTAAAGAGTTTGAGACATTCAATCAAAATCTACCCCTCTCATATTAATTAAATATTGATTGATATGATTACAAGTTAATAGGACTGTACATAAACACATTGTTACCACCAAAAGACTGTGTCCCATCCCATCTTCCCCTCACCATTGTGTCTTTTTTTTTTTTTTTTTTTTCCAGACTACTGTTCAGCTCTGGCTTATGGTAGTATGGGGGCTTAAACCTGGGCCTTTGTAACCTCAGGCATGATAGTCTGTTTGCATAACCACTATGATATTTACCACACATCTCTATGTCTCTTCTAGTGGCACATGTGTTTATAGATCTGTCTTACTGAAGAATATATTTAGATTAATTTTGTCAAATCATTTGAATGGGACAGTAAACCAGACTATTCCTGACAAATCCTTACATAGGAAAGAACCTTTCATTTAAAAAAAATAGTTTTATTTTATTTTATGACTTTTATTCATGATTTAGTAATGATTAACAAGATTGTAAGGTCACAGGGATACAATTCCACACAGTTCCCACCACCAGATTTCCGTGTCCCATCCCCTCCACTGGAATTTTCCCTATTCTTTATCCCTCTGGGAGTATGGACCAGAATTCTTTATGGGATGCAGAAGGTGGGAGGTCTGGCTTCTGTAATTGCTTCTCTGCTGGACATGGGTGTTGGCAGGTAGATCCATGCCCCCAGCCTGTTTCTTTCTTTCCCTAGTGGGGCAGGGTTCTGGAGAGGTGGGGTTCCAGGACACCTTGTTGAGGTCATCTGCCCAGGGAAGTCAGCATGGACTTAAAGCAGATCTGCAACTTGGTGGCTTAAAGGCAGTAAGATATAGAACAGAACAAACTGCTTAATAAACAGGAAAGGAGCAGATGAAACTAGGAGTCTTCATGTGGGAAGAAGCTAGGATGTCTATTTTAGGTATGCTCCAAGGAGCCCATGACTGTACTGATTTTTGCCCGAGCCTGATAGCTAACATGTGGGTGGACTAAAAGTATTATCTGGGAAGATGATGTCAGAGTTGAGTGTAGGACTAGAAGGCTGGATTAGGTCAGAGAGTAGCTCCCAAAATGAGGAAAATATGTAAATGCCATTGACTGTTTACCTCATAGATCTGACCCAGGGTCATGTCTGTTTATATCTGACACAGGAGCCTGTGTGACCTCTGAATCCCTGTTAGAGCTTTTGGCTTTAAATTCACATTACTGTTCTGTGTCTGCTTGTCTGCATTTACGTGTTTCTTTATCTAACCCATTTTTCTATGTCTTTTTCTTAAGTTTCTTTTCCCTTTATCATAGTATTCTCTTTTCCTGCTAGTCTGTCTCTATTTGAAACATCCTTCTCAGTGTTTAAAGCTGTCTTATTTATGTATGGGAGAAGGGGGCGGCATGTTTCAGCTGAAACTAGAGAAGCTAGTGCTGGGTTCTGGGTAGCTGAGACAGGAAGTGCGGGTATTCAGGTCCTTTCTTGAGCAGCTGCACAGCTTCCCAGCTGATCTTCCTCCTCATTTGCCACGTCCTGTATCTTTATTTGTTTTTCCAATTTATTGCCATTCCCTCTGTAACTTTCAAACCCATATGAACTACCACATGGAAGGAGGGGGAAAGAAATGGTTCATGCTTTTAGACATTTTTATTGGCCAGTTCCTACAGTGAGCTCTTTCCTTTGTACCAGATATTTTTCTTTTCTTTTCTTTTTTATACTTTAGTTTTCTTTTATTTTTGCATTTCTTTATCGGGGGATTAATGGCTTACAGTTTACAGTAAAATACAATAGTTTATACATGCGTAACATTTCCCAGTTTTCCACATAACAGTTTAACCGCCGTTAGGTCCTCTTCTGTCATCATGCTCCAAATTACCAGATATTTTTCAAAGGAGGAGAGTGAGCGGTGGTGAGACAGGTCTTGCAGCAGGAGAACGATGCAGGGGTTTCACCTGGATAGACAAGGTCTCTGGCATTACGGAGCAGAAGCAACCACAGACCACGCGCCCAGCGGGATGTTGCTCATTTCTCTTTAGTTTCCATTTCTGCCAGCGTCACTGTCCTGTGTAGAGAAATTATCATGGGCCAGCAGCTAGGAGACAATATCAAGAAGGGCTGCTTCTGAGACCCCCATGGACTTATCAATGTCAAGTGTTCCTGAATCCTTATATTTTTTTAAAGAAAGATTTTGCAACTTTATTTGATTTGATAAGCCAGAAAGATATTGAGAAGGAAAGGGGATTAAAGAAGGAGAGAGAAACAGAGACACCTGCAGCCCTGCTTCACCACTTTTGAGGCTCCCGCCTCTACAGGTAGGCACTAGGGGCCGGACAGCATGGGCACAGGGGCGCTGCTGCCTGGCCCTCCCTCAAATGTATGTAACTGGAGTGCAGCAGGGCTATAACACTTACATTTTATTCAAAGATCAGCCTTTTAAGTGACCCAGTACATAAAGCTGCATGACTTTGGAATCCTGAACTAATCTGCACGCAATATTCTGCCCGAGGAAAGTTGAGTGCAGAGACTGAGGTAATGGCATTATTACACTTATTTCTGAACTGTTCATTGGTGACTACTGGCATATATATATCTGTGTGAATGTATTTTTTTAATTAAAAAATATTTTTTGTGGGAGTCAGGCATAGCATAGTGGGTTAAGGGCACATGGTGCAAAGCGTGCAAGGACTGATGCAAGGATCCTGGTACGAGCCCCCAGCTCCCCACCTGCAGGGGAGTCGCTTCCCAAGCGGTGAAGCAGGTCTGCAGGTGTCTCTCTTTCTCTCCCCATCTCTGTCTTCCCCTCCTTTCTCCATTTCTCTGTGTCCTATCCAACAATAACTGCAACAATAAAAAGACAACAAGGGCAACAAGAGGGAATAAATAAATATTTAAAAAATATATAGATATATTTTATATCCACTAAGGGAAGTTTTTTGAAAGCACTTTATAGAACTACGTATAGCAAAGGTAAATATCAGGGAGGAGTAAAATAAATAATTACAAAATGAAATAAAATCAAAATTTAATATTTAAATAAAATTATTACATAAAAATTATATATTAGCATAAGTATTGGCTAAAAGTCTTGAGAAGTGATAGGCTTGGTCCTCAGCTCCTGCCCTACTGACTCAGCATCGTAACATAAAACTGCTCTGTCTGGTCTGCAGCTGACTGACATCATCTGCCATCTGCTCTAACCTAATCAGTACCACTTCTGGAGTTGGAATCTTCTTGGCTTCTCTTACGATTATTTGTCTTGTTCTTCCTTTAAGATTTATACTCAATTCAGACCCCTACAATACCATACTTCAGAGCTGGACAGTGCTCTGGTCAATGTAAATGAATAAATATTAAATAAATAACTTAGGCTTTTCATCTTTTTAATTTTTATTTATAAAATGGAAACACTGACAAGACCATAGGGTAAGAGGGGTACAATTCCACACAATTCCTGCCACTGGAACTCCATATCCCATCCCCTCCCCTGATAGCTTTTCTTCTCTTTAACCCTCTGGGAGCATGGACCCTGGGTCATTGTGGGATGCAGAAGGTGGAAGGTCTGGCTTCTGTAATTGCTTCCCTGCTGAACATGGGCGTTGGAAGGTCAATCCATACTATTATCCTATTTCTCTCTTTCCATAATGAGACAGGGATCTGGGGAGGTGGTGCTTCAGGACACATGATGGGGTCATCTGCTTTGGGGAGTCCGGTTGGCATAATGTTAGCATCTCAAACCTGGTGGCTCAAAAAAGACAAAGCAGAGCAAATTGTTGACTTATCATGAATCTAAAGGCAAGAATATTGTGGATAGAGATTTTGGGTCTTCATTTTGGAAAAACCTAGTAGGTCTATTTAGGTATATTCCAAGGGGGCCCATGACCCAATTAGTTTTTGGCTGTGCCTGACATCTGTTATGCAGGTGGCCTAAGCTGTTGTCTGGGGGGATGGTTGGAAAAGTCACCAGAAAGCTGGATCAGGGAAGAGTGTAGCTCCCAAATATGGGAAAAGTATATAAATATTGTTAACTATAAACCCCATCATTCTGATCTGGGGCCCATGTTTTTAGCACAGGGGCCTGTGTAACATCTGCATTCCTGTAGGTCTGAGCTCACATTCTGTGGTCACAGCTAGGGACATCCAGGCTGTGTCTATTTCAGGACCCATCATCCTCGGGAGATAGGCAGAGTATGCTATCTAACCTCCCTTTGGAGAATGGAACATTCCCTACCCTTGTTGATTCACATTGAGGGCCAGGTCCCATAGGGGCCCATAGAGGGGCCCATTATGTTGTTCCTGCTGGAGATGACCATTGACAGTGGTGAAAGGGATCTGTTAGAGGTCTAAGGTCATTATGTCTGTGTGGGAATCCCAGGACTCCCTGACTAGGGCCCCAGGTGATGGGGTGGCCTGGTAGTGACTAAAGAGTCCTCATTAAAGTCTGCCAGTCTCTTGCCTGTATTCAGCTTTTGTAGTCCTTACTTTGTCTGACAGGGTTAGCATTGGAGTGACTGAGGGACATGCAATAGGAGCTAGATGAGGAGGGTATCTAGGTCTAAGTAGAAACTATTAGGGACTTGATGGTGTTTTTATTTTTTTAGGTCTTTCTGCTTGCTTGCTACATTTACTGACTCACTGCAAACTACTGTGCACATTTGCTTTAAGGTCTGTTTTCCCCCAACCTCTGGATACATGTACTTATGTTCCATCTCATAGACTCTGGTCTGTATCTAGATTTTGAGGGTTGTTAAGAAATGTACCACCTGAAATGAATTTAAGGAGTCCTATGAGCTAGGGAAAGTCTCACCAGAGTGATGAAGCTGGTGGGTTCACATTCCACACCTGACATTTCTGGGTGCTGTCCGAAGTGAAATATGTTGAGGTGGTTGGTTACGTTGATTAGGCTGGGATCAGCAGATGCAGAATCAGTGGTATGAATTGGGAGAAGCATGCAGGAAAGTGAGTCCCACCCTAGAAGTTTCAGGACTGGGAAAAATATGGGCTCTATAGAGAAAGGGGAAGGTTTCTGCTGTCTTGGGGTTTAAGAAGGCAATAGATAGTTATAGCTATAACCAAATCATTTGGCAATTGGGTTAGCTTTAAAAATACCATAGTTAGGATTTGCTGTAGCATATAAGACCTCACCATAATTTATAATAATGACTTGTTCTTTGAAATATTAAATCTCCTAAAAGCTTAGACCAGGGAGAACTATAGCAAGTGGCTGTGGTCCTTTATAAGATACAGCTATAAGTAAATAGCATAAATTATTATTAAATAATTAAATATTAGATAGCATAAATTATTATTATTATTATTATTAAAGGGCATAAATTATGACTTTTCACCTTCTACTTCCACTGCAGTCATACTCTCCATGAACGGAGAGTGCATTTTGCTGCCCGTGGCATCAGCCTGGCCGATTCCAGTTCATGCTCACCAAACCTTATGATGTCTCAGGGCAAGTCTATCTGACTGCTTCCCCTCAAGTTGTTGGCTCTGTCTTCAGCATTTCTCAGATCCAGGGGAGAAATCTGATTGCTAATGGAGTGTTTGTTTTTCAGTCATCCTAAGAAAGCAGCAGAACTAATCATTGTGGCTGCTCTTTCTTGTTAATTCACCCCGTTTCTACAGCACTCTTAATAGTTGATGAAAGCAGAGGCTGCTGACAGACTGATTGGATGGCGCCCTCATGCTTAACTGAAACGCATCCCTTTGCCTGCATGCCAGATAGACTTCACATTCAGGTTTGCTTAGTCATCAGAAGATGGGAAGACATGTAAGCAGACAGCTTTGCAGCATTCACACTTTATTAGAAGATCAGGCTTCCAAGTAGCCCTATATATAATGTGGTGTGTCTCTGGAACCCTAAACTAATTTGTTCGCAATATTCTGCCCAAGGGAAATTGACTGCCTAGACCTGAGGTGATGGCATTATTTCCCTCAATTTCTCAACTGCCCACTGGTGACTGTGCAGAGCTCTTGACTAAGAGATGCAAGTCTTTTGGTATCACTTGTGAGCAAGCTGGCATCTATAACTTATCAAAACAGCCATTTGGAAAATGAATAAAACATAGCCATACCACTTTTGAATCAAAACTTTCAAACTTCCTTGTTAAAATAAAAGTGACTCATTTTGAAGTGATGTCAGATACAGTTATGGCATGTACTTTAAAGGTTTTTACAAATATGCTTCAATATTTCTTATTTAAATGTTTTTTATAGGGCATTTAACATGGAATGTATGGATTTTTTTCCCCCAGTTTACAATACCCACCAAAAAATGGCAGTTTAAAATTATTTTCTATACTAAAGTACACATTTACTGGAGAGATAAATGTAGTCACTGTGAATTCACACAAGATCTGTAGTTTAAAATCATTATCTTTATTTATTTACTGGGTAGAGAAAGAGGAGGTAGAGAGGGAGAGAGAGACACCTACAGCTTTGCTTAACCACTCACAAAGTTTTCCCCTCCAGGTGGGGAATGGAGACTTGAACCCAGGTCCTTGGGCATTGTGACATGTGTGCTTCACCAGGTGCACCACCACCCAGCCCGAACACAGTATTTTTTTTATTGTCTCTACTAAATAACGCTCTTTGAAAATTATTTATAGAACAAAGCATAGCAAAGCTAAATAAATCAGGGAAGGATGCGAGAAATACTTACACAATGATGGAACATCCACATGGCAGGGGTGTTACCGTAAGACTCACTGGAAAGTCTGCCTAAGAATGAAAGAAAATGTGACTATAGACCTGGCAGCAGCAAAAGATGAATTTTCTAATGTTATATTTAATGAGTTTAATTTAATTAAATAGGTTGATTAACATGTAATGGTGGCATAATTAAAAAGAACTCTCAGGAGTAGCGGCAGAGTGGTATATCTCTAAATATCCATTTGTTATGTACAAGTAAAATTGAATGTTATTATTTCATTTTTCGTTTCCAAAAAGGTAACAGCTCAGTCACACCCCATAACATGCACGGGCTGGGGGCACACCAAGTTAAACTCATGTCACCACCCACCTGCAAGGACCCAGGTGGCTTCAAGCCCCCAGTCCCCACCTGCAAGGTGGGGCGAGCTTAACAAGTGGTGAAAATGCTGCAGGTGTTTCTCTCTCTCCCTCTCTGTTTCCCCTTTTCCCTCTCAATTTCTCTTCCTTTATCCAGTCAATAAATAGACAACAACAACAACAACAACAACAACAACAGTTCAAAGTCAAGTGATTTAATTAACAACTAAGGAAAGGAGAGACATGGAGTCTGAGATTATACATGCAAAGCCAGATTTGTTTTTTTTAAATTTTTTTCTTTTAAATATTTTTATTTATTATTGGATAGAGACAGAGAGAAATTGAGAGGGGAGAGGGAGCTAGAGAAGAGAGAGACAGAGAGACACCTGCAGTCCTGCTTCACCACTTGTGAAGCTTTCTCCCTGCAGGTGGGGGCCAGGGACTTGAACCTGATCCTTGTACAGTGTAATGTGTGCACTTATCCAGGTGTGCCGCAGACTGGCCCCCAAGCCAGATTTGTTCTTTTGCAGGGGAATTTTTTTTATCAAGAAACTGAAAAAACGAGTACTGTATATATTGCCATAACTTAATTTTTCTAGAGAGAAGAAATTTCGATTAACAGGCCAGTTGAGTTAGATTTCACTGAGCTCTGTTGCTACACCTTGAAGGCTGATAGCTTTTCAGAGAACTTCTTTGACTTGCCATGAGTTTAAGCCATTGTGCAAACCTGGAATTAGTTTCAGGTCAGGTAGGTTAAACCTGCTTTTCAAATCCACTGATCTCTTGGACAAAGCATCCTCACTAGTAGTCAGAATAGTGAGCAAGGGGAGTCGGGCTGTAGCTCAGCGGGTTACGTGCAGGTGGCACAAAGCACAAGGACCAGCATAAGGATCCCAGTTCAAGTCTCGGGCTCCTCACCTGCAGGGGAGTCGCTTCACAAGTGGTGAAGCAGGTCTGCAGGTGTCTACCTTTCTCTCCCTCTCTCTGTCTCCCCCTTCTCTCTCCATTTCTCTCTGTCCTATTCAACAACAATGATATCAATAACTACAACAATAAAACAAGGGCAACAAAAGTAAATAACAACAAAAAAATAAATAAATATTTAAAAAAGAATACTGAGCAAATCCTCTTCAAAACATTTTCTTAACAAAAATGTAAATTCCAGATCATTAATATAATTCTGTCTGAATATTCTTATAGGGGCGAATAGCAACTTTGAGTTGGGGAAAAAAGATAAGCAGATAAAAAACTTGACAAGGTCTGGGAGTTGGGCGGTGGCACAGTGGGTTAAATGCACATGGTGCAAAGCACAAGGACCAAAGTAAGGATCCAAGTTCAAGCCCCTGGCTCCCCACCTGCGGGGGAGTCACTTCACAAGCGGTGAAGCAGGTCTGCAGGTGTCTATCTTTCTCTCCTCCTTTCTGTCTTCCCCTCCTCTTTCCATTTCTCTTTGCCCTATCCACCAGCAACGACATCAAAAGCCAAAGCAATGTTAAACAACAAGGGCAACAAAATGGAAAATAAATAAAATTAAAACAATTGAAAAAAAAAAACAACTTGTCAGGGTCTTAGGAGAGCACACAGCATTTTATCCCTACTGAGACTGACTATGCAGACTCCTCCTTCAGCAAGTGCGAAATCTTCCTTTGGCTTCTAGGCAACCCAACTCCAGACTTCTTCACCAAGTACAGGTAGACCTCATTTCAGTTATGCATGCTATATTTTTAAGGAGATGAGTTCACCAAGAGCTCTATTTATCATTACTATTGATTAGTTTAGGGATGCCATTGTCATATTACTATGCAGAACCCAAAGGCAGGAAGTACTTCCTTTTTGGTCCAACTCTTCCTTCTCTGTACCTCTCTCCGGTGCACCTGTCACGGTAGATGGAATACTCTGGAGGGATGGATGGATGCAGACTGCAGTTCATCTTTTTCACTTGCTAGCTGGTAACTTGACTTTTCAGTTTGTTCTTTGATTCTTACTTATTTATTATATTTTTAAAAATATTTATTTATTCATTCCCTTTTGTTGCCCTTGTTGTTTTATTATAGTTATTATTGTTGTTGTTGTTGTTAGATAGGGCAGAGAGAAATGGATAGAGGAGGGGAAGACAAAGAGGGGAAGAGAAAGACAGACACCTGCAGACCTGTTTCACTGCCTGTGAAGCGACTCCCATGCAGGTGGGGAGCCGGAGGCTCGAACTAGGATCCTTGTGCTGGTCCTTGTGCTTTGCGCCACATGCACTTAACCGGCTGCGACTCCCATTTATTATCTTTTTTATACCTGAAGGATATTAAAATAAAATAAAAGCCACAAAGTTGGTAAGGGTTAAAAATACATCTACTCCTGGTAGGGGAATTCACATAATGGTTATCATAAAAAGACTGGCATGTCTGAGAGTCTGAGTCACAGCTTCAGTCCCCCACTACCACTGGAAGACAGAGGTGAGCAGGGCTCTGGTAAACAAAGATCTACATCTGATGAGAGGTCAGCAAAATTGGATCCCACCTATGTCCATCAGTCGTGAATAGTTGTGCTGGCTAATTTTGGTTCATTCATTATTATGCCGGCTCTCTTCTGGGTAACTAGGCCCAACATGAAATGATCACTGCATATATGATAGCTTCTGCTTGTCTTGCTGAATCTCATTTGAGAGAGTAAGTTACTCTGCTTGTGAAAAATTTTTAGTACGAGCTTTTATTTTTATTTGTTTTTTTTACCTTCTGCATTAGTCTGTAGCATACCCCACTGGTTAGATAGTTTTGCAAAAATTATAATGGCCACAGTGATCAGACACTTTTATTTCTTTGTTTCCATGTTAGGGAAAGCTTCATAAATCTGATTTTAGCATGCTTTAGTTGTACCATAGCTCCTTCTAATTGGTATTTACAAGTAATTGCACATGGTGAATAAAAACTACACTATTTCAAAGTTTGGCTGTGAAATCACATTCTTATTCCATTGTCATTTAAAGATACTTTAATAGCTTCAGTGCCCTCAAAAGCCAAAATAATTTAATTATTGTCACTGCATTCTACACCCTGCCTAATTTCCACTCAGAATCCATCTGTGTTCCTGAAAACTTTGCAGTTAGTATTTAGGAGATGAGTTACTGCACAGAAAAGCCTCCGATGTTGGCCATTGAACAAATGAATTATTTTCCTACCTATAAAAAGGTAGAATGCAGGTATGTAGGAATATTCACTTCCCTCTTAGATTGTCATTTACTGACTGTTTATAGTCATTCCTAATTTAGCTGTTATTTAGTTTGACTCTGTCAGCTGTTGAATGGGAAAGTTGAACACTCAGCATTGAAAGAGGTAATAGAAAGGTCATTTCCCTAATTTAGGATGTGTATCTATAGATGTTTCAGCAAATGAAGAAATAGTGGCTAACACACACACACACACACACACACACACACACACACACACACACACACACACACACAGGATTTTAATGTTTGTGAAGGGTAAAATGGTAGAATGCACCTCAGTGAAGGGTCTCTTCTGGGCACAGGGCCTGTCAGAAGCCATGTGTTGGTTTGTTGAAAAAAAATCATAATGTATTTGTCTGTTTTTCTATGCAAAAATGCAGCATGTCTTTTCCTGAAAACCCAGTACCTTGTCACTCAACCACATAGACATGCGGACTCCTGGACCAGCCTGGCAAAGGAAAATAACCCACAATTTCTTTACAGGATCTTTTTTTTTTCTTGCCTCCAGGGTTATTGCTGGGGCTCAGTGCCTGCACTATGAATCCACTGCTCCTGGAGGCTCCCCTTTTTTTGCCCTTGTTGTGGTTATTACTGTTGTTGTTGATGTTGATGTCGTTCGTTGTTGGATAGGACAGAGAGAAATGGAGAGAGGAGGGGAAGACAGGGGGAGAGAAAGATAGACACCTGCAGACCTGCATCACCGCCTGTGAAGTGACTCCCCTGCAGGTGGGGAGTTGCGGGGCTCGAACCCAGATCCTTACACCGGTCCTTACGTACAGGGTCTTTTTAGGAATTTTTTTAAAATATATTTTTATTATTTTTATTTGCTGAGTAGAGACAGCCAGAAATGGAGAGGAAGGGGAGAGACAGAGGGAGAGAGACAGAGAGACAACTGCAGCCCTGTTTCACCACTCTGAAGTCTTCCCCCTGCAGGTGGGGACTGAGGGCTTGAACCCGGGTCCTTATGCATTGTAACATGTGTGATCAACCAGGTGCGCCACCACCCAACCCCCATACAGGGTCTTTTTAAAGGGCAGAACTGGAAGTAACTTAGTTTTCGGAGTGGTCAGCATTCCGTAATACTTATGTAAGGCAAAGTTACTGACTAAGGTTTCTTTTGTCTTTGCTATCAAACAAACGGCTGGGGCTGGACATTGGGAGATAAAAATGTTCCAAAGTCTTTACACACTTACACTTCTTCTTTCTGGGGTCTGTGGAGTTCTTGATTTCCTGAGGAATTTCTACCTGGTCACTGTGTTAAAAATATCTGCAACTGCTTTCTTGGGAAGCTTTCCCAGATGCCCTTAGGCAAATATAATAATTTCTTCCTATATATTTTCTGACTGTCAGCAGTCACTCTGCTTGTGAACATTCACTTCATCACTCTCTAGAACCTAGAACCTAGAACTAGACTTTAAAAAAAATTCATTTATTTATTTTCCCTTTTGTTGCCCTTGTTGTCTTTTTATTGTTGTTATTGATGTCCTCGTTGTTAGATAGGACAGTGAGAAATAGAGAGAGGAGGGGAAGACAGAGGGGGAGAGTAAGATAGACACCTGCAGACCTGCTTCTCTGCCTGTAAAGGGACTCCCCTGCAGGTGGGGAGTGGGGGGGGGAGAGCTCAAACTGGGATCCTTACTCCTGTCCTTGCACTTTGCGCCACGTGTGCTTAACCTGCTGTGCTACCACCTGACTACCTAGAACTAGACTTATTTTTTTCCCCAGTGGCACAAAGCACAAGGACAGGAATAAGGATCCTAGTTCCAGCCCCTGGCTCTCCACCTGCAGGAGAGTCACTTCACAGTTGGTGAAGCAGATATGCTGGTGTCTTTCTCTCCCTCCTTTGCCTTCCCCTCCTCTCTCCATTTCTCTCTCTGGCCTATGCAACAACCATGGCAACAGTAATAACTACAACAATAAACATAACAAGGGCAACAAATAAATATTTTTAAAAAGGTATAAAAATTATTCGATTATTGACTTCACTATATTTGTCCATGTTAAAATTATTAAATTTTATTTTCATAAATGTTAACTTATAAATATCCATAAAGTGAAGTCAGTGTTCATTAATGTCAACAAATTATTATTATTATGTTATTTTTTACCAGTTTTCACTAAATCTGGCTGCCAGTATGATTCCTCCACTCCCAGCAGGTCCTTTCTCTCATTTCCATCTATCTTTAATTTTTCCTTTCTCTCTTTTTGGTAGAGGGGGAGAGACAATAGGAGAGGTACAAGTAGTACTGTTCCATAGTTCAGGAAGCAACCTGGTACCTGGTTCCTAGGGAGGGTCACCAGGACCCTTGGACATAGGAACATGGGCGAACCACAACCCACAACCACAACATTCTAATTTTTAGTAATTGTGTAATTTGATTTTGAGGTAATCTTGGCTGAGAAACCCAGATATATTTTAAAATTAGTCTCTCTACCCACCCCCCACCCCCACAAAACACCAGTGTCCCTTCACTACTGGGCCCCTCACGGCCCCGGTGATGGCCCTATTCCTTATGTTCATCTCAGCACTACAGTCCGAGAAGTGTTGCTGCCCTGTGATAGACTTAATGTTACAAAGTTTGAGAACAGTTGTTCTGATTCGGTGACAAAATCATTAATTCCGCCATGCAGGGAACGATGACTCTGTGCACTTTATTCATTGTGAGTTACCCAAAAGTAGAATCACATTTTCCTTGTAAATAAAAACTCCACAGCATATTGCTTCAAGGGCTCAGTAACAGAATTTGTGATGTGTGGGGGTGTCGGGCGGTAGCGCGGCGGTTAAGCGCAGGTGGCGCAAAGCACTAGGACCAGCGTAAGGATCCGGGTTGGAGCCCCCGGCTCCCCACCTTCAGGGGTGTCGCTTCACAGGTGGTGAAGCAGGTCTGCAGGTGTCTATCTTTCTCTCCTCCTCTCTGTCTTCCCCTCCTCTCTCCATTTCTCTCTGTCCTGTCCAACAACAACATCAGTAACAACAACAACAATAACAACAATGATGATAAACAAAGGCAACAAAAAGGGAAAATGAATAAATAAATATTTAAAAAAAGAATTTGTGATGTGTGGAAATGTGGAGTCTGTTCTTTCTAATAGTACTTTGACAATGTTTTAATCTATTTAGCTTTTGCTTCAGCATTCTCATTTCGTATTTTATATTTATTTTGCTTGTAATATGTTATTTTCTGTATCACCATTCTTTGAAACCCCTTTGAAAGTTATTCTGTACTACATGTTAATAGTATAAAGAAAATGCATTCGGGGCTGGGTGGTGGCACACTTGGTTGAGGGCACATGTTACAATGTGCAAGGACCCAGATTCAAGCCCCCAGTCCCCACTTGCAGGGGGCAAAGCTTCACAAATGGGGAAGCAGTGCTGCAAGTGTCTCTGTATCTTTCTTCGTCTCTATCACTCCCTTCCCTGCTGGATTTCTGGCTGTCTCTACTCAGTAAATAAATAAAGATAATAAGAAATTAAAAAACATATAAAGATAATGCATTCCAATATAGTAAAGTTTGAAAAATACCTTAAAAGCAAAAGAGTCAGCATATTTTCTGATGTTATAGGCTTTGGCTTGTTCATAAATATAAAGCACTGCTCTAATTAGTTTCTAGGTTTTCAATAAGAATTCCTTCGATCTTCTTCCAGCTTCTATTATTTAGTTAATAAAACTAGAGTCTCCTTTAATTCAGATGCTGTAAAATACACTTTACATTTTTACTATTTTTTTAAAATAGTTTATTCTAATCTTTGATTGTTTCCTTTTTTAAACTTTTCTATCAGTTTTCTTCAGTTCATATCTTTTGCTTCATATCATGCTATAGAAACCCAGATTTTCTGGGTTGGATAACTATTAATCCAAGTTGTATGTTCTCATTGTAAGATCTAATGGTCTAAACTTTTTTTTTAGACAAGTCTAATAACAGGTGTATCTTTATATTGCATTCAAATATACTATTTTCTTTACATGCTTTCCTACTAATCTTCTACCACTGTTACTCCAAGTTCAAATTGAGTTAGTCTAAATCATCTTCACAAATTTATTTCATGTCCTTACAACTTCTATATTATTTTTTCTAATTATTTATATTAATCATATTTAATTATAATTATTTATAATCAACTTATAATTTATAATTAATTCATAAATTTATGATTAATTATAAAACCACAAATCAATTTATATTTCATAATTAATTTATAAAATTTTAATTTATAATTAATTTATAACTATTAATTATAATCATTATAATTAATTTTAATTTAATTATAATTATATTACAATGATATATAATTATATTACTTATATTTTATATTATTTATATAATTAATTTATAATTTATTTCTATATTATTTTTTCTAATATTTATTTATTCTCTTTTGTTGCCCTTGTTGTTTTATTGCTGTAGTTATTATTGTTGTCATCATTGTTGGATAGGACAGAGAGAAATGGAGAGAGGAGGGGAAGACAGAGGGGGAAAGAAAGACAGACACCTGCAGACCTGCTTCACCACCTGTGAAGCGACAACCCTGCAGGTGGGGAGCCCGAGGCTCGAACCAGGATCCTTACACTGGTTCTTGTGCTTCACACCACCTGCTCTTAACCCACTGCTCTACTGCCCGACTCCCACAACTTCTAATTCTTAATATAATATATCCCTTCTTTAAGATAATTGGAGTCACAATTAACTTCAGTCACTTGGTTGCTCTTTTCTGACATTATCTCTTCATCTCTGCATTTCTTTTGAGATGTGATACTGAAAACTAAGCATTACATCCCAAGGACTATCTGAACAACACTGATAGACATTTTTTGTTCAGTTCACCTTGAGGTGGCAGGGAGCGGGGGCATGTGATTTCCTTCCCCACTGTGAGGATAGCAGAACCTCTGTGACTGTTTCTTCAAGATTTTACAACTGCTACCACTGTTACAGCACCTTTCAGTGTTGGAAATCACTGTGAGTAACGGAAACTGAAACTCACAGAATTTTGTTGCCTGTCAACATATGCTCAGTACCACTATTTCATAGAAATGGCTTCTGTTAGTTTTGGACAAAATCATTACCTCAGTTCTAGTTGTACTTTACTAAAAACGGATGGGCTCTTCAAACATACTGTGTCAAATCCTGGCCATTTACTGCTTGCCCTCACGTGGTTAATTTATGGCAGAGAAAGGAATCTTAAATTTATTACTTGTGAAATTCTCCATAAATGAGATGATAATACAAAAGATTTGTAAAGCCTATTCTAAACTAAAAGAAATGAGTAAAGGATAGGAAAATGAAAATAGGGCCTGTTGCCAGTCATATTCTATTTGAAGGGTTGACTATCAAAAGTAAAGTTGAGATTAAACTGAAGGTTTACACCTGAAAGGGACTCAGAACAGTGAGAAGTAGGAACAAGTCGTGAAAACCCCAAGTTTATAATCCAGGGAACAAAAGCTCTAATAGAATCACAGACAGGTCCTGTCTAAAATGTGTGCCCCTCTCACCATAGACGATCTGACTTTCTCATTCAGAAACCCAAAGCAGTCAAAACTTGCACTAACTTAAACATCAAACCCCAGAGGTCAGTGGGTGATTGGGAAGGTCAAGTCCTCCTCTCATGCCAGAATGTTCACCCAAGGCTACTGGTAAGTTATCTGACCACTCAAGCACTGACCACTGAACCTTCTATCTGCCAGGATACCATGTGGGGTAGGTGAGGAGAACTATGAAGACATATTTGTCGTAAGAGAATTGATGCTCCTGCTATTTGATATCTGTCTTATGTAGTTGATCTTTCTGAGAATTAGTTCAGATCTCTTTACCAGATGCATCTCTATTCCCTTACTATCATTGATGTACCTTCTACATTTCATTTGCCTTGTGAAAGTACCCATGATGCCTTTGGCTGATGTAAGCCATCTTGCCAAATGTAAGCCCTCATGTCAAATAAAAAATAACACACACAGGGGGTCTGGCGGTAGTGCAATAGGTTAAGTGCACATGACACAAAGCCCAAGGACTAAAGTAAGGATCCCAGTTTGAGCCCCTGATCCCCATCTGCAGGGGGAGTCACCTCACAAGCGGTGAAGCACGTCTGCAGGTGTCTATCTTTCTCTCCCCCTCTCTGTCTCCCTTCCTCTCTCTTTCTGTCCTATACCGATGGCAACAGTAACAATTATGACAACAACAAGGGCAACAAAATGGGAAAAAAATGGCCTCGAGGAGCAGTGGATTTGTGGTGCAGGAACCAAGCCCTAGTGATAACTCTGGAGGCAATAAATAAATAAATAACACACACATATACTGTCCCTATTTGAATTGTAGTTGCACTGAAAATATTGATAAGTATTTAGCATAAATATATCCCGAGTATAGAAAAGAATTAAAAAGGATTTATGTTTAATACTTAGAAATGTTTATGTAATGAACACTATCTTTTTTTACTTAATTAATCAGGCATCTTGCCATTAAGGAAAAAAACCAGTATAAGCCTAGAAAGTAGTTTATCTGTCTTTCCTTTCAAGAGCTTTACTTGAAGCTATTTTACAGTGTTTACTCAACATGATAAGATGCACAGCATACCACATTATCTGGCTGTAACTGTATTGGTAATATTTGTTTAATATGTATAAGTAATATAACCTTTACCCCAAAAATATAATTTAAGAAAAAACAATAAATTTTCAAAATTGTCTGGGCTATTTATTTGGTATATTGTGAAGGAGAGATGGTAGTTGAGATGAGGAAAGTCTGACATATTTTATAGTGACAATTGGAAATATAAATCTTTGGAAGTCAAACAATTTCAGAGTATAGCTGCAAATTTACATAGTAGTTAGGTCTTTTAAAAAGCAAATCCAATTCAGCACTCAAATAGATTTGGAATATATACGAATGATTTACCTTGGAAAGTCATACATGAACTCTTTTGCTATTATCTAAAGTTACCTTCAAGGTAGCATCACAGACATCTAGAATAGTCAATAACTTTATTGCCACAATTAAAATCTATTTTAATGACTTATCTTAGTAAATTATTTATGGCTGTCTCTCATGTTAGTTAGAGTAATGTCTGCTTAACCTTAATCTCAAACCCACTGTCATAGGACAAAGATTTGTCACAACTAAAACAGGATTTTGAAATTATTGTGAGCAATGGGAACATCAAAGCCTGACAATGTGACGTTATTTATTTAAATATATTTTCTAATATTTTTAAGCACAGGGTAATGCATAAGTAGCTTTTATTAAGATTTAAAATAAATTCAACTCTATGCACACCAATCTAACAGAAATATTAATTTGTATGTTTATTTTATTGCCACTAGGGCTATTTCTGGGGCTCCTGTACTTGTACAATGAACCCACCACTCCTGGTGGCCATTTTCCCCTTTTGTTCATTTAATAAAACAGAGAGAAATTGAGAGGGGAGGGGAGATAATAGAGGAAGAAGGGCAGATAGACACCCGCTTCACAATAAGCAATAAAGTTTATTCCCTGTCCAGGGGGTTGAACCTGGGTCCATGTGTACTCTTTTGGATGTGCTACCACCCAGTCCACAGTATTAGTTAATTAACTAATTCATTAATTAATTAATTTTTAACCAGAGCATTGCTCAGCTTTTGTTTGTAGTGGTGAAGGGCATTGAACCTGGGACTTTCAATCCTCAGCCATGAGAGTCTCTTTATATAACCATTATACTATCTCCCCCCTACCTTCCTATATTTCTTGTATTATTATTATTATTTGCCTATCAGGGTTATTTTTTTTTTACTATTTATTTATTTATTCCCTTTTGTTGCCCTTGTTGTTTTATTGTTGTAGTTATTATTGTTGTTATTGATGCCGTCATTGTTGGATAGGAGAGGGAGAATTGGAGAGAGGAGGGAAGACAAAGGGGGAGAAAGAAAGACACCTGCAGACCTGTGAAGCAACTCCCCTGTAGGTGGGGAGCTGGGGGCTCAGTACCTGGATCCTTATGCCAGTCCTTATGCTTGGCGCCAGGTGCGCTTAACCCGCTGCGCTACCACCTGACTCCCATCTTAGATTACTTTTTCATGTCAAGACAACAAATTGTTTCTTAAAGTCACAGATCTGAACTAAATTGTCACAAGAAAAATCACAGTGATATCTCTGTCTTCTGCCTGAGGTTCCTGTTAGCAGGGGAAGCTATGTGCAGACATAATTATGAAAAGGAATACACTACTATTGTGATCACTGTATTTTTTGTGACTATCCCTCTATGTGGTTTCATAAAGCTTCTAAATCTTTATTTGCTTTAGGGACTTGCTTAGACATTTATTTATTCATTTATTTTCACTGCCCTCCACCCTCCCTGTGCTATGCACCTACACAATTCCAGTGTTCCATCATACTCCCCCCTCAGATAAGAGGACCAGAGTCACTGACAGAGGCAGAGAGAAGGAGTAAGACACCACAGCACCATTCATGAAAATTCCCATAATGCACTAGGCCTGGAAGTGGGTCCTTGCACATGGACAGCTGGATGCTCTCCCAGGTGAAATGTTTCTTAAAGTCACAGATCTGAATTTAAACCAGAAGCCAGATGTGTGTGGTACTCTGCGTCAGAGCATTTCAAATTCTGCAAAGTCAAAAGCCAGGTGGACGGCACAGTTCTGACAGAAGCAGACATCTAACAGTAAAAGAAGTGAGGAGACAATGAGGTCAACGGAGATGACAAAGTTAACAGACATGAAATGTAGCCTAACTCCACACTGTGTTTTCCGCATGATTCTATGTTTTGGCATAAGAAGACAGGTCCTGGAAAAGGATGACAGAGGACCTAATGGGGCTTGTATTGTGTGGAAAACTGAGAAATGATATGCATATACAAACTGTTGTATTTACTGTAGACTATACAACATTAATCCCCCAAATAAAGGGAAAAAAATTAAAGATTCATTCTTCAAAGAAGCTACTTGATACAATATTTAAATAAATAATAATACTAAATTTAAAAGGAGCCAAGTGCACCTGGTTAAGCACATACATCACAGTGTGCAAGGACCAGGGTTCATGCCCCTGGTCCCCACCTGCAGGGGGAAAGATTCATGAACAATGAAGGAGGCTGCAGGTATCTCTCTCTATCTCCCTCTTTATCTCTTCACTGTTTTCTTGATTTATGTCTGTACTCAAATAAAATATAAAAATAAAAAAGGTGGTCCGGAAGGTGGCATGGTGGATAAAGCATCGGACTCTCAAGTATGAGGTCCTGAGTTCAGTCTCCAGCAGCACATGTACCAGAGTGATGTCTGGCTCTTTCTCTCCTCCTATGATTCTCATTAAGAAATAAATAATCCCAATCCATATCAAATAATATTGCATCCGCCGATCACAACCTAACCAACGCAACGATTGCCACCTCAACATGCTTCACCTCAGACTGTGTCCAAAGACTTCACGTGTGGAATGACAACCCTTCAGCTTCATTACTCGGGTGAGACCTTTCCTTTTATAGTACACTCTAATTTCATCTCAGGTGGTTCACTCTCTAACAAAGTCCCATAACCTAGATATACACCAGTTTCTGTGAGAGAGAGCTTATGTGCACACGTATCCATAAACTACTGCAAAATATATACCTGAAAGCAGAAGTACACTAGAGTTTGCAGTGAGTACCTCCCTAACACTTCCTCTCCACTATTCCAAGCTTTGGGTCCATGATTGCTCAACAATTTGTTTGGCTTCGTATGTTAACTCTCTTTTCAATCACCAGGTTCCAGATGCCACCAGGATGCTGGCCAGGCTTCCCTGGATTGAAGACCCCACCAATGTGTCCTGGAGCTCAGCTTCCCCAGAGACCCACCCTACTAGGGAAAGAGAGAGGCAGACTGGGAATATGGACCGACCAGTCAATGCCCATGTTCAGCGGGGAAGCAATTACAGAAGCCAGACCTTCTACCTTCTGCACCCCTCAATGACCCTGGGTCCATGCTCCCAGAGGGCTAGAGAATGGGAAAGCTATCAGGGGAGGGGGTGGGTTATGGAGATTGGGTGGTGGGAATTGTGTGGAGTTGTACCCCTCCTACCCTATGGTTTTGTTAATTAATCCTTTCTTAAATAAATAAATAAATAAATAAAAAAGAAATAAATAAAATAAAAAGAGAAAGAAAAAAGAAACTAAAAGTTAAAAAAGAGAAACTGCTTGACAATTTACAGGAGAAACTGGTAAGCTGTGGAGGACTATTGAGAGAGAGTGTCTAAGGTGAACTGGTCGAAGTGGCTGAGAAGGATCAAGACCCTCAATGTATCCTTGCTCGCGTACATCAAGGGCAGGTATCTTGAATTTATGCTTTGCCCACATGGATCCGGGACATGAATACGTGCCGAGAGGAGGGGAGATGGGACACCATTCAAACACATCTCATGCCATTTTAGAAACAGATTCTAGGACCCGTCGATGAGTCTTATAGTAACTGCAAATCAGCAAACAGTTTGACTGGCATCTTATGAGAGACAGCAGGGTGGAGTGATCCAGGTAAAGTTCTCCAGAAGACCTGGGAGTAGGGACTTAACAAAGTAGGGGACATAAAACAAGTATTTTATGGCTCAAGTCGTAAGGAGGCCAAGGGGTAGCACCTCCACAGAGATCACATTATCACCTCTGCAGAGTCCCAGGTTTAAGCCTCTCTCCCCTCCCTGCAGAGGAGCCAACACCAGAGGCAGAGAGAAGGAGCAAGACACCACAGCACCACTCATGAAACTTCCCACAATGCACTAGGTCTGAAAGTGGGTCCTTGTATATGGACAGTTGAATGCTCTCCCAGGTGAAATGTGTCTTAAAGCCACAGGTTTATGAAAAGTGCTGAGGGAGCTCACTCTCTATTTCTTTGTGTGTCTATTAAGTAAGCTTTATTTTTTCTTTTTTAGATAAAAGATAATGGTCATGGGACAGAGGTGTTGGGATCATGCAGGCAGGTTATCAGTGATAACCCTGGTGGAAAAACAATAAATAAATAATAAATCATAAGAAATTCTAGGCAGGGAGTCGGGCTGTAGCGCAGCGGGTTAAGTGCAGGTGGCGCAAAGCACAAGGACCGGCATAAGGATCCCGGTTCGAACCCCGGCTCCCCACCTGCAGAGGAGTCACTTCACAGGCGGTGAAGCAGGTCTGCAGGTGTCTATCTTTCTCTCCCCCCTCTGTCTTCCCCTCCTCTCTCCATTTCTCTGTCCTATCCAACAACGACAACAACAATAATAACTACAACAATAAAACAACAAGGGCAACAAAAGGGAATAAATAAATATTAAAAAAAAGAAATTCTAGGCAGTGGCACACCTGATTGAGTGCACACATTACCATCTACAAGGGCGTGGGTTCAAACCCCAGCTCCCCACTTGCAGGGGGGCAGCTTCATGAGTAGTGAAACAGGTCTGCAGGGGTCTCTCTTTCTCTCTCCCTTTTATCTTCCCTCTCAGTTTCTCTCTATCCTATCAAATAAGAGAGAAAGAAAGAAGAAAAGAAGGAAGGAAGGAAGGAAGGAAAAGAGAAGTAACAGGGCCACTGGGAGTGGTAGATTCATCATGCAGGTCCTGAGCCCCAGAAATAACCGTAGTGGCAACAAAGTAATAATTATAAACACACATAAACCATTAAAATTGAGGGAGCAGCAGGGTGTGAAGATGCCCACTTTGCTAGGAAGGTGATAAGGCTTTAAGCTTGGCTTTCAATCCATTGGGGGAATTTTTGGTTCTGTGGTTATCTTTCTTTCTCTCCCTCTGTCTCTCTGTCTCATTCTTTCTATCTGAAAAAGTCATTGCATAGTGGTAGGGCTCTGACAGTGACAAAAATTTAAATGAAAACATTAAACTTTGGAATAATTTGTTACAGGTCACCCTATAAGTATTGTATAGAATAATTAATTTTATAAAAATTTCAAGTTAAGGGCCAGGTGGTGCCTTCTCCCCTGGTCCCCACCTGCAGGGGGGAAGAAACTTCATGAGTGGTTGAGCAGGGCTGCAGGTGTTTCTCTGTCTCTTTCCCACTCTATCTCTCCCTCTACTCTCAGTTTCTCTCTGTCTCTATCCAATAATAAATACATGTATTTTTTTTAAATAAAAAAATTCCAGGTTAGCTTGGAGGGAAATAATCCTCTCTCAAGAAAAGAAGTAGAAATTTGGGTACAAACTTGTGAACTCTGAACTCTACTCCTACCAAGTCAGACTAAGATTTAAACACATACTAAACAATAAATCTTCCAGAAGGAAACAAAGAATATTGTCTACACAAGACCAGAGTATAATATTTCTTAGGCGAGAAACAAAATAGCACTGAATATATGGAAAAACTGATAAATTGAAACACAGAAACTAAAATACCTTCCTACATCAATTTTCACTGAGAAGATAATGAAAAGTCAGTCTACAAGTGGGAAAGAAATATCTGTAATTCACTGGTGTGCCACTTATATATATAATGAATCCCTATAGCTCAGAGGAGTGGCAACTAGATTTTTACCCAACATGCATTCAGAATACATTTTCTCCGCTCTTCTTTTTCATCACACCACCCAGAGGACAATCTCCTCTGTACAATTCTCTCTGCAGGCTTTGTTCCTTTGAAGATGTGAAAGGGAGCCTGGTCATGGTGCGTCTGGTTAAGTGCACACATTATAGTACATAAGAAGCTAGGTTTGAGCCCCTGGTCCCCACCTTCAGGGGGAAAGCCTCGTGAATGGTGAAGCAGGGCTACAGGTGTCTCTCTGTGTCTCTTGCCTTCTCGATTTCTGGCTGTTTCTATCCAATGAGTAAAATTAAGATAATTTTTTTTAAAAATTGAAAGATGTGAATGGAGCCTGAAATATAGCTTATTTGGACTGTGCACTGTTTTTTCATGTTTATGAACCAGTTTATGCCTGTCCCACACAGCAATGAAGGAATTTAGACACTGGGACAGAGGTCAAACTGAGAAACTCAGGTCTGAAAGTCTCCCCTCCACTCCTGGTCTTCACAATGAAAAACCTTGTTCAATTGACTTTATTCACCGCTGACTTAAAAAGGAAGAAAAAGAACTGTACTTCAGATTTTTTTTGATAATTGCAGAATATCTGCTCTTTGGATAGGGCCATTACTGTAAATCAACCTCTTCAATAGGACTTATTGCAGGCCTGTTTGACACAACTGCCTTTCTTTTCTGTTCCATTGACTCTATTCATATAACCAGCACTCGCTTATCATGTGTAATGCCAGCAGCATGGGGCACTAACGTAGGACAAAAAAATTTTAAACAGCCCTGCCTTTTCATTTCCTTGATTCTTCCTCTCATGGAAGACAGTCCTAATTTGCCTTAAGCAGGTTACTAAGCAACTTAAAACATTTCCAGTTCTGAGCAGGAAAATGTACTCATAGCAACTTCTAATCAAATGATTTATTTATGTGTTCATTTAATTAGTTAAGCACATAAATCCTGTAAAGCAGTGTTTCTCAGCCTTTATTTAAATTATGCATCATCAGTCAAGATTTCCCTGAGCTGTACATTCAGTAACTTGCACAGTGAGAATAACAATGATATTTCCAAATATAAAAAGACATCCTATTGTTGCCTGGAGTTTTGCAGATGCACATCTGTCTATATCAATCTACGTCCTCCTGCTTCAGTTTTTACCATCTTCCTTCTTCTTTTTTTTTTTTGTTTAATCCTCTCCCTCTTTCTTTTAGAATCCTGGCTGATCCCTGGGGTGTTGCTCTTGTTTTTAATTTTTATTAACGATTTAATAATGATTCACAAGATTGTAAGTTAACGGGGATACAGTTCCACAACCAGAGTTCCATGTCCCATCCCCTCCATTGGAAGCTTCCCTATTCTTTTTTTTTAAATCATTTTTTATATTTGAGTAGCATTCCATGGCCTGTATATACCATAATTATATTTTTTTAATTTTAAAATATTTTATTGAGAGACTGTTTATAGTAAATACAGTTATGGAACATGTCTAAAATTTCTAAGTTTTCTGTAAAACACTCTAAACCCCAGTCTAGGTCTTCCTCCACCATAATACACCAGGACTTGAAAGTCCCCCTGACCCCAAACTCCACAATCCTTTACTTTGGCACAATGCACCAACTCCAGTCCAAGTTCTACTTTGTGTTTCCACTTTCTGTTGTTATTTCTCAACATCTGTTCATGAATGCAATCACCCCATACTCATCCTTCACTTTCTGGCTTATCTCACTTAATACTGATTCCTTCAAACTACATCCAAGATGACGCCAAGAAGGTGAATTTACCATTCTTAATATCTGTACAATATGTACAGATATTAAGATATATGTACACAATTCCATTGTGTACATAGACCACAGCTTTCTTAGTCACTCATCTGCTGCTGGACACCTGCGTTGCTTGCAGGTTTTTGGATATTACAAATTGTGCTGCTATGAACATAGATATACACAGATAATTTTGGATGGATGTGTTTGATTCTGTAGGCTATATCCCCAGGAGAGGAATTGCAGGCCCGTTTTATCTATTCTTTATCCCTCTGGGAACATGGACCCAAATTCTTTATGGGAAGCAGAATATAGAAGTTCTGGCTTCTGTAATTGCTTCTCTGCATGGGCATTGGCAGGTGGCTCTGTAACCCCAGCCTGTTTCTATTTTTCCATAATGGGGCAGGAATCTGGAGAGGGGAGGTTCTGGGATTCATTAGTGATTTAATAATGATTAATGAGAGGTATTGTTGTCTCTGACTCCTTCTCCATATCCCAAGGCAGACTGCCCTCCCTGAACTCTGATCTCTGTATCTATTTTCCATGTATTCTCTCTCTCTCTCTCTCTCTCAACCTGGTCCTTACTCATGGTGGTGTGCATATGCTCAAATGGATGTGCCACTGCCATGCCCCCATTTATTCCACCCATGCTCTGCATGTTTCTCTACTCCTTGACTTTTAAATCTGTTTAGCAGTGAGAGATGTACTCAGGACCAGTGCTGGGAATGGACTCATCTCTAGATTCTGTCTCTGTAATATGAAAAATATAAAATATGCTAAACCTTGAATGTAGAGGGGTGTTTAATGCTTTGGGAGGAGAAGAAAAATCACCTGGCTCCAAGCAAATTCTTCTCTTTGATCAGTTAACTCCAAGGATTTCTACAGCTGGGTTAATTAGGTTAAAGAGATAATTAAAATTAAGAATTGGATTTTAAAAATATTTATTTTATTTATTTATTTATTCCCTTTTGTTGCCCTTGTTTTATTGTTGTAGTTATTATTGTTGTTGTTATTGATGTTGTTGTTGTTGGATAGGACAGAGAGAAATGGAAAGAGGAGGGGAAGCCAGAGAGGGGGAGAGAAAGACACTTGCAGACCTGCTTCACTGCCTGTGAAGCGACTCCCCTGTAAATGGGGAGCTGGGGGCTTGAACCTGGATCCTTATGATGGTCCATTAATACTTTGTGCCATGTGCGCTTAACCGCCTGACTCCCTGAAATAATATTTTTAAAAAATGAAAGGCTGGTAGTCGGGCGGTGGCACAGCGGGTTAATTGCAGGTGGTACAAAGCACAAGGACCAGTGTAAGGATCCTGGTTTAAGCCCCCAGGTCCCCACTTCACAGGTGGTGAAACAGATCTGCAGGTGTCTGTCTTTCTCTCCCCCTCTCTGTCTTCCCCTCCTCTCTCCATTTCTCTCTGTCCTGTCCACCAACAAGGACATCAATAACCACAACACTGTTAAACAACAAGGGCAGCAAAAGTGGGGGGGGGAATGAAAGGCTGACAAAAAGTTTTGCTTTCTCTGGCTCTCTCTCTTTCTCCTATAAAGCCTTGAAAGAATGAAAGGGCAGGAGTGTCTTAGAATTCTGTTCTTGTATCTGTTATTAAGGGTTGAGCTTCCTCAAAGGAGTTTACTTAGCAACTCATATTGTCTTCTTATCTTCCAATTTCATTTGTTTTGTGCAGTAATAAGGACAGACATAAAACTGGCTTACCCTGTTAGTGGGAAGGGCATAGGAAGATTTCATGCTCTCAGGGGTATTTGTCATTTCATTAACATTGGGAACCTTCTCTACACTATACTGATCCTTATCTAGATTCTTTACATAGCTTGCCAGATATACCGGTTTTATTTTAATTCTCTGGCTTCTGTGGAGTAGGTATTAACAGTTTCAGTTTATAACTACAAGAAGACCTTTCTTAAAAGTCTTACAAGTTTGGATATGATTTTGTGTGTGTGTGTGTGTGTGTGTGTGTGTGTGTGATATTTAATAATGCTTAACAGGATTGTAAGATAATAGGGACACAATTCCACACAATTCCCACCACCAGACTTCCGTGTCCCATCCCCTCCATTGAAAGCTTCCCTATTCTTTATCCTTCTGGGAGTCTGAACCAGAATTCTTTATGGGGTGCAGAAGGTGGGCGTTCTGGCTTCTGTAATTACTTCTCTGCTGGACATGGATGTTGACAGGTGGATTCATAGATTGAGTAAGATTTTAAGTAGTTAGATGTGGGATTCTCTTAATGAGCCTTAACTGAAAGACACCAATGAACAGTAAACAACACAAGACATCAGCAGTGGAGGTCTGGAAGTCTGGTGGTGGGAGAGGAAATGGCTCCCTTGCTTCTCCGCAGCCCCACTTCCTTACCAGCAGGTACTTCTGTGTTCAAGCTTTGTCAGCATTAATGGCCGGTTGTCCTCACAGCTTCACAGCCTAACACTGTTGTCCTCACCTGCCTCCAAATCCTATAATTCTCCACATCGACATCTATGTTTTGAACATTTTTGATGTTTACTCATTCATTAGCCTGTTTACAACATAAGCCATGTGTCAAGATTTATGTAAAAAAAGGTGCCAATTTTTTAAGAAGCTACAAATGTGAGATAGAATGGATCCGGAAGCTTCTGCTTTCTTACTTTGATTCTCTATTCTCAGAGCAGCATCTTTAGTATTGACATTATTTATAATATCTTGTGTACAAGTTTTCAACTTTTTCATCTTCTTGTCCCTATTTTCTTATTTATAAAATAGAAATATTGGCAAGACTACAAGATAAGAGGGGTACATTCCCACACAATACCCATCCCCAGAGCTCCATATCCCATCCCCTCCCTTAAGAGCTTCCCTAGTGTTTATCCCTCGGGGAGTATGGATCCAGGGTCACTATGGGATGCAGAAGGTGGAAGGTCTGGCATCTGCAATGGTTTCTCCACTGAACATGGGTTTTGGCAGGTGGATCCATACCTCCCAACCTGTCTCTCTCTTTCCCTAGTGGGGCAGGGATCTGCGGAGGTGGGGCTCTAAGACACATGGTGGGGTTGTCTGCCCCAGGAAGTTGGGTTGGCATCATGGTAGCATCTGGAACCTGGCGGACTTACCCAAGATTCCCAGGTTGAAAGCAGCTTCCTTGCAGAGCTCACAGCAGGTGTTGCCTCCAAACCATCATCTTTTGCTCCCCTCCCCTTGTTCCTGTTTTTTCCACTCTCATCTCTCTTCAGGCCTTCAGCATGACGCTGAAATATAAATAGGATATGCACTTGATCATTTTTCAAAATTCATTTCTTTTAGTCTTTTGTTTTTACTTGTAGATGAACTTAAGTAGATCTTTTTTTTTTTAAGTTTTTTATTTATAAAAAGGAAACTGACAAAACCATAGGATAAGAGGGGTACAGCTTTGCACAATTCCCACCACTAGACTTCCGTATACCATCCCTTTCACTATAATAGCTTTCCTATTCTTTAACCCTCTGGGAGTATGGACCCAAGATCATTGTGGGATACAGAAGGTGGAAGTTCTGGCTTTTGTAATTGCTTCCCCTCTGAACATGGGCATTGACAGGTCAATCCAAACTCCTAGCCTGTCTCTCTCTTTCCCTAGTGGGGAAGGACTCTGGGGAAGCGGAGCTCCAAGGCACATTGGTGGGGTTGTCTGTCTAGGGAAATCTGGTCGCATCCTGCTAGTATCTGGAACCTGGTGGCTGAAAAGAGAGTTAACATACAAAGCCAAACAAATCTGCACTATCCCAGCCTTTAAGTAGATCTTTTTAAGCACTAGATTTGTAATAAGGGAATGATACAATTTCTACCTTAACTCAGAACTAATCATGATAAGACGGAGTATGAGGGTTCTTTTCTTTCTTTTCTTCTCTTATTATTAGTTTGATATCTGCAGAGACTAAAACTTCCCTAGATCCAACCAACAATATATATCACTTGTGATTCTCTAGATTTTCTTGTTGCCACTTCTCAGTGTGTAGATACAACATATTTTCCTGTTGTTAGGGAAGTTGTGAAAATCTAGAAAGGACCCTTTTAAAAATACATCCAAGGAGTGAAAATAGATTCTTCTAGAGGCCTATGCTGCTGGTATAAAACTACGGAAGATTTTGAGGTGTTCTAGATTCCAAACTTCTGGAAACAGTGTGCTTTCTAAAGCCCAATTTCAATTTCAAATCTTTAACAAAACTTTGGAGATTGTTCCTTGCATGTTTGACTTCTTTGTCTTAAAATATTATAGTTACTTTTTAAAATTTTTATTATGAGTACTCACAAGAAGAGCTTTCAGTTGTAGTGAATTATTTGAGTCAATGTCTAATATCTTTCCTTGAATCTTGGGAATAAGGACTACACTCCAATAATCTCTATTCAAAATATCCAGGATAGAGAAGGCCCTTAATGGTAGCCTGAGAAGGCTCAACTAAATTATTGCAAATAAATCTTTAAATTGGAGGGGCCAGGTGGTGGTGCACCTGGTTGAGCACACATGTTACAAAGACCAGGGTTCAAGTCCCTGGTCCCCACCTGCAGGGGGAAAACTATGAGTGGTGAAGCAGGGCTGCAGGTGTTTCTCTGTCTCTTTCCCATTCTGTCTCCCCCTCCTTCTCAGTTTCTCTCTATCTCTATCCATTAATAAACCAACAAATAAAAATAAAATCCAATAAGTCTTTAAATTGTTACAAAGGATACTAAAACTAGCAAGTACACAGTCATTAGTGACAATGAAATGGGATAGTTAGCCATGAAAGTATTAGTTTGATGCTGCACTTGTTGTTATTGGTTGGTTAGTTGATGCTTCAATTTTGAAGTGATATATATATATATATATATATATATATATATATATATATGTATTTAATAATTTCACAGAAAGCGTGTTTTGGTAGTTTATTGCCCTCATTGTAACTGAAAACATTGCTTTTGTTTTGTTGTCCTTGAACTCTTTCCTCTGATGTTCCTTAATTTGGGGCAACGAGATGCCCAGAAAGCTTTAACTATCTTGGTAGAAAGATGAAGGGACTTGGTTCATGACCTGGATCCACATGTACTGATAGTGAAGACTTTGTTTCAGGAACATGTTGCTCACAGACTCTTCAGAGTGGATCAAGCTGATGGCAGCTTATCTTCTTCTCCCACTGACAGAAGCCAAGGTTGACCATCTTTGCAGAGCGAGTGAGTTCAAATCCCAAGAGAACAAACTACAGGATACAGATCAGTAACTGCTGAAATTGCTTTTGTTCACTCTGATCTAGTTTTGATTAGTCTCTGGGGGTCTGATAGAAGACTGTGAGTTACTGAATGTCTGGCTGTGGTGCACCGGGTTAAGCTCATATAGTACTAAGCACATAGATTCCCACAAGGATCCTTGTTCGAGCCCCCGGCTCCCTAGTGGGGGGGGGGGGTCGCTTCATAAGAGGTGAAGCAGGTCTACAGGTATCTCTATTTTCTCTATTTTCTCTCTCTCTCTCACTCTCCTCTCTAATTTTCTCTTTGTTCTATCTAATTTAAAAAAATGGACACTAGGAGTCATGGATTCACAGTGCAGCCCCAGTAATAAATAAATAAATAAGTAAACAAACAGATAGTGTGAGTTACTGACTTCTTGTTCTTCTCAAATAATATTTGTATTCCCTTAACAGTAAGTTTATTAAGGAAGCCTCATTATCGTCCATTGCCTCCTTCAATCAAATTACCCACCACAGGGTCCCAGACATAAAATGTGCTCAGACATGCTGTGAGGATAATCACCAAGCAAGTCGGATCCACAACAGAATTATTGCCAGACAATGTGTGCAGTCCATGACACACTGAGTACACGTGATGACAAATGACAAAGATCATGCCTGGCAGGAATAGGAAAAGAGGATATCTGTCACATACAGATACGATCCAAATGATGCATGTGGCTCTGGAGAAGAAGGGTCTATGTATAAGCACATACATGTATAGAGATAATACACATTCATGTACTTATACACATATACTCGCATATTTGGGGTCAGGGAAAATGCAATAGTACTTATCCTTTCTTATGGTTTCTACATCATCTGTACTTTTTAAAAATATTTATTTATTTATTCCCTTTTATTGCCCTTGTTGCTTTATTGTTATAGTTAGTATTTATGTCCTTGTTGTTGGGTAAGACAGAGAAATGGAGAGAGGAGGGGAAGACAGAGAGGGGGGAGAGAAAGACAGACACCTGCAGACCTGCTTCACCGCTTGTGAAGCGACTCCCTTGCAGGTGGGGAGCCGGGGGCTCGAACCAGAATCCTTACACCTGTCCTTGTGTTTTGTGCCACCCGAGCTTTAACCTGCTGCGCTACTGCTCAGTTCTCAGTTTCTACATTTTATATTGGCCATCAAGAGAATAAGTTAGGATTAAATATTTAATAATTTTAGGATAAATTTAACCATTAAGTCCAGTCCCACAGTAACTTTGGATTTTAAATAACTAAAACAGCTACATTGCATTACAGAACATAATACATGGGTTATTATATGGACAAGACATTTGTTTTCCTGAGTGTTTTGTTGGGGCACATGAATTTAAAAACTTAGTAGTGATCTAATATTGATTCACAAAGTAATAGGGTAGCAGGGGTCTAATCCCACACCTCCCCACCACCAGAGTTCTGTGTCCATATTCCCTCCAATGGAAACTGCACTAGTTCTCCCAAGGTCACAGATAGGGGTTGACTTTTATTTCTGTAATTACATATGTATTTATATATATTTGCCCCTTTTTCCCCCTCTTCTCTCTCTGGGTCCTGATAGAGTTGGAGTTCAGAGCGCCCTGGTCATGTTCCCCATATATTCCACCCCCTTGGGGAATATGGACCAAAATTCTCTATGGGGTGCAGAAGGCAGGCTTTGCCAGGCAATGCTGACATTTTCCCAGTAATCTATATCGGGTGCAAATTTCCGTGTCCGTGTTCGGTGTTTATTATTGAAGAAGCAATGTTTACAGGTGTGAAATGATAATCTAAGTGCTTTAAAGAGTCTCATTGAAATTGTGCCCTAACAGGGGCAGAGCTACTTGAGATGCATAAAATTGGTTAGAAAAAATTTCTTTCACTCTATTTTGCAGAAGCAGTAGTAGCTACAAGTGCTTTTAGCAAGAAAAGGACTAGGAGACACCTTTATCGCACTCCTGTTTGTCCTTTTATTTTCAAAATTGAAGGCAACAGAACTTGTTAAAAGTTGTGTTTTGGAGCTGGGTGGTGGTACACCTGGTTAAATGTACATGTTACAGTACACAAAGACAGGAGTTCAAGCCCCCTTGCCCAGCTGCAGGGGGAAAGCTTGATGAGTGGTGAAGCAGGGCAGCAGGTGTCTCTCTGTCTCTCTCCTTATCTCCTACCCTCTCAATTTCTGGCTGTCTCTATCCAATAAATAAGTATGTTAATATAATAATTTTTTTTTATTAAAGTTCATGTTTTAGATAGAAATGCATTGAAACGCATCCTTACTTAAGGTTATAAGATGGTTGATTTAAAAAAAAATTTTTTTTATAAAAAGGAAGCATAGACAAAACCATAGGATAAGAGGGGTACAACTTTGCACAGTTCCCACCACCAGAACTCCGTATCCCATCCCCTCCCTGATAGCTTTCCTATTCTCTATCCCTTTGGGAGTATGAACCCAGAGCCATTGTGAGATGCAGAAGGTGGAAGGTCTGGCTTCTGTAAGTGATTCCCCACTGAACATGGGCGCTGATAGGTCGGTCCATACTCCCAGACTCCTAATGCTGGTCCCTGTGCTTTCTTTCCACCATGTGCGCTTTACACGCTACACCATTGCCAGGCTCCCTAGACTTGAATCTGTTTTGCTACTTTTTGTCCATATCAGTAAAATCCATGTCGAATTCAGCATCATCTATACTAGTTTAGAGTGTCCTCAGAATTTGTCAACATCTTTGAAAAGTAAACTATCAATATACTTTCTTTTCATATTTTCTTTCTTGAACGTATAATTCGCTGCAAGACAAGCGTTACTTTTACTAAGTTAAGTTGAAATTTTCAGCTATAATTAAATATTGTGCAAAAAAAAGCCCAATGGCAAAAAAAAATACAACACATTAAAGAAAAGATTAACCTTATATTTCAGAAAGTTGAAACTAAACCTTAGTTTCTTTCTCAAGAACACTGTTGAAGTTATTTGGATAAAACACACATTTTTCTTAGGAGTTGGTTAAAATACTCTTTTAGTGGTGCGGTCAAGACATTCTACAGTTTGACAACAGCAAGGCCCTTCCATTTTATTCTAATGGTCTGTGAGGTTTGCTTACACAGAATTTGATAATCTAGAATAAAACATGATACCTGATCTTTTTTTTTAATTGATAGGGCAGAGAAAAATTGAGAAGGGCGGGGAGAGAGAGAGAGAGAGACAGACAGACACCTGTAGACCTGCTTCACTGCTTCTGAGGCATCCACTTGCAGGTGGGGGGTGGTGGTTTCGAACCCGGGTCCTTGCATGTATCATGGCGTAGTACTATGCACACTTAACCTTGTGATCCCCTAGGGACAACTGAGAGTATATCTTCATGCTTGGTGGTGGCACACCCACTTGAGGGCATGTATTCAATTCCCCTGTCTCCACTTGTGAGGAAGGAAGCTTTACAAGCAGTGAAGCAGTGCTGCAGGTGTGTTTCTCTCTCTCTACCTGTATTCCTTTTCCCTCTCTCAATTTCTTTTTGTTTCTATCAAATAAATAAGCTAAATATTAAAAAAGAATAGTCACGTAAAATATTGTTAAAAAGAAAGCATATTTCACTCTCTGGCCTATCAAGGAATGACATGACACACGGCTCTGACTCTCTGCTCAGCAAGTGTCATGTCTGTAGGTTGCAGTGAATTTTAAGAAAAAGTTTATCATTTGATCTATAATTGCTTTATATGGCAAATTCAAGCTTGAAATCGGATAAAATACTTCTTGAACTAGACAAACTTTCAACTGGTTGTTGTTTTTTTTTTTTTAAATCAGAAATGGATAAAGTAGAATGATTCTCAGGAAAAGGTCTTAGCTATAAGTGGAATCCTTTTTAGAGCATAATTCATCAAAGCTTAAATTCTCAAAAGGACAAACCATCCTTATAATCAGGTCGTGTTGATCTCATCAGTCATGTTCTGTTACTTTTAGTGACCAGCAGAGAGGGTCAGCATTATTGCAACGGGTCACCAGGAAAAGCAGTTTTAATTTTAAAATATATTGGTGTATTAATTTCCCTCATAAAATTTATTGAATATTTTCATCAGTAGGCAGAAGATTACAGAATTGGGCAGCTCAAGTAGAATGCACCTCCAGTGCTCATGATAATTAATTTGAAAAGCAAACTCTTAGCACACATGATCATCTTTTCAACCTCCTTGTCTGGAGTGAGTTCAGTTCTGTCTGAGCCATAAAATAAACGAGGAGGAATGCTAATTTAGCTCTTCATCATCATTCTGATCCCTGTGGTATGGGAATAGTTAAGGACAGTTCATATAATAATAATGCATTCAGAGATATTTATACAAATTATGTGACCTTTTCTTTACATGTAAGACTCTAGCCCACTGCTCTGAAGGCCTGCAGTTTACAAAGTCATCGGCAGTATATTCAAAAGTTTTCAAGCAATATGTGCTGGAAGGAAAGTCCAGTCCACTGAAAACTTACTCTTAAACCAGCTTAGGACAGTGCTTCAAAATGAATAATAAACCCTCATAGCTTATCTCATAATTAAAGTAAATTAGATCATTTTTGAAAATTAATAAATGCAGTATGTTATAGATCTCCATTATATATTTTTAAAAGCATTTTTATTATCTTTCTTTATTGGATAGAGATAGCCAGAGATCAAGAGGGGGGGAGATAGAGAGGAAGAGATACAGAGAGACACCTGTGAACCTGATTCACCACTTGTGAAGCTCTCCTCCTGCAGGTGGGGACCAGGGGCTCAGACCTGGGTCTTTGCACACTAATGTGTCTGCTTAACCAGGTGCGCCAACGCCTGGCCCCTAGATCTACATTATATATATTACTGGTTTTCTTTAAGGTGGCAAATTTTACCCCTTGCAATTATTAAACTAGTTATTTTTTTTCTAATTAAAGAATGATGCAGACAGAGAAAAATAGCATAATGGTTATACAAACAGATTCTCAGGCATGAGGCTACAAAGTCCCAGGTTCAATTACTAGCACCCATGTACACCAGAGCTGAGCAGTGCATATATATTCCTGCTTACTCCTTAGTACAAGGTAACAAACATCAAGAATCTGGGTCAGTAAACTTTGGTTCATATCACACCACGTAGAATCTGTACCAAAATGCAAAATGACATGACCTTCCTTGGTTTCTCTTGGACACCTGCTTCTCTTACCTGAGAGAATCCTCCGCTCTCCCTCTAAAATATTTGTACTTCTCAAATATAGTCTGACAGAACCATCATTATTATTATTATTATAGCTATTACTATTATTATTTCTTTACATTTTACCTAAGCACTGTTCAGCTCTGGCCTAGGAGGATGCTGGGAATTAAAACTGGGAGCTCAGGGGGGGTGGAGGTGGGGTGGGGACTGGGCAGTAGTTTTGCATAACTATTCTGACATTTCCACAATCCCAGAGCTTTCAGTTCTTCGTGGAATCTATTGTTTCTACATGGATAACAGGAAAATTGAGGTCAGGACTGTAAGCCCACACATCTCTCAACACTACTATGATCACATTAACCCTTGGAAACAATATCCCCAAGCTTATAAAATTCATCAGTACACAAAGATATCTCTCTCTCTCTTTTTTTTTTAGTTCAGTACCTGGGAAACCTCACTTTTCTGAGTTTTTCCTGAACGGAGAAATAGAATTCCTACTTGTGCCTTGGCACTGAATGTATCTGAGTGGTTTTCAGATGCATTATTCATTGTTATCCTATAACAATGAATTATTTCTAGTCATTCAGTAATTCTGATTTTCTCATAGTTTATAACAATACCACTTCCAAGCCCTTCTTTTTCCTAGTAAGCTTAAAATATATAATTTAAATAAGGCTTAATTGTTGACAATACTGCAGTTAAATTTGATCACTGTACTTTATAGAATTTCACCTTCTAATAATATCAAGACAAATTCAAATTATTCCCATTCAAATTGTCCAAAATCAAAAATTCTGAAATCTGAATATTTTGCAATAAATCTCTAGGCTATGTACTTTCTATTTTAATCGATAAATATTCATGTCTCATTATTGTTCCACTACATTTTTGTGCATATTGTTCTTAACTTTTTTTCTTTCTAATGCCTAGGCTACTACTAAACTTTAGTTAACTGAACTATTTCGTCACAACTTCATTTAAAAAAATTAAAAATGAATGCTTTTATTGAATTCAAACCAAGATAAACACGAAGAGAGAAGTTGTGTACTGCCAAAAGCAGGGAGAGACAAAATACACACGTGCACGTGCACACACAAACAACAACCCCGTGTGTCTTATGTGAGACAGACAGTGTCATGTCTATATAAAGTGGCCAGAAGAGGGCTGGGGAGGGATTTCGACTCACTGACCACAAACTTGCATCATGACTGAAGACAGTTCAGTCCCTGGCATCACTACAGGTCAAAGATAAGCAGATTTTTTTTACAAGATTTTCTCTTGTAAAAATACACAAAACAAAATAATATAGTGCTCATAAGAATTCAGTTGAGAGATTTTTAAAAAAAAATATTTTACTTTACTTATTATTGGATAGAAACAGAGAAAAACTGAGGGGAGAGGGAGACAGGAAGAGAGACAGACAGACACCTGCAACCTTGCTTTACCACTTATGAGGCTTTTCCCCTGCAGGTGGGCACCAGGGGCTTGAACCCGGGTCCTTGTGCACTGTAATGTGACCACTTAACAAGGCATGCCACTGCCTGGCCCCCCGTTGAAAAGTTCTTTATGTTTCAGCTGTGGCCTGAGTTATTGTGAAGCCTCTGAGGGTCAAGGGTTGCAGGTCTATTTCACTCTCTGACAAACTGTCATCCGTGAATCTCTTAGCTGTTGGGGTGCGTGGGTGTGTGTGGGGGGGTGGGGGTGGCAATGGTTCCAAGTATTGCAACAAACTTCACTCGTGGAAGTTTAGGCTTTGTAAGCCATGGAGACTCTGTGCCAACTACCTTTTTCTTGAGTTGACACCAGTTTGCATGACCATATCTATTTTGGGGGTACATTTCATACCCACTACCACAGCACAAAGCCCCTTTATCATAGACCACTGGACCCTCTTAACTATTACAAAACTCACCTCTGTTTCGCAGTCAAAAGTCCAACGGTTTGTTCTTGCTTTCCTGTGTGACAGCTTCCCAGTCTTCTTAACCATCTTCTTCTTCTTCTAGCGTTGGCCCTTCTTCCGTAGCCAGTCAACAGCGTCAGGTTGAGCCTGATGTAAAGTTTCGTGAAAACAGACCACACATCAACGCCTGAAACTGTGTTCTAATCAGACTTTATTGAGGGCCGGGGAGACAACATCATGGTTCTGCAGAAGACTGTTGTGCCTGAGACCCTAAAGTTCCAGGTTCAGTCTTTAGCACATTAACCAGAGCTAAGCAGAACTCTAGTCAGGCTCTGTCTCTGTCTCTCTCCCTCCCTCCCTCCTTCTCTCTCTCCTTCTCTGTCTCTCCCCTACTTCCTACCCCTCTTCCTCTCCCCTTATCTCTTTCTCATTAAAATCAATCAATTAATTAAAAACCTTTATTTACAGATGCTTAAATTGAATTCCATGCCTCAAAGAAAAAATACCTGGACATTCTTCTCTGGTTGCTTAAAAATGTAAAGGACACTTAGTCCCCAGGTTACAGAAAAACAGGCAGTGGACTGGATTTTCCCAATGACTATAGTTTAGCAATGTTTATTTCACAACATTTGAGATGTTTCAGTTCTGAGAAAAATGTATGAGCTTTGAAAATGTGTTAAAAGATTTATTTATGGGGAGTCGGGCTGTAGCGCAGCGGGTTAAGCGCAGGTGGCGCAAAGCGCAAGGACCCGTTCTAAGGATCCCGGTTCAAGCCCCCGGCTCCCCACCTGCAGGGGAGTTGCTTCACAGGCGGTGAAGCAGGTCTGCAGGTGTCTGTCTTTCTCTCCTCCTCTCTGTCTTCCCCTCCTCTCTCCATTTCTCTCTGTCCTATCCAACAACAATGACATCAATAATGACTACAACATTAAAACAGCAAGGGCAACAAAAGGGAATAAATAAATAAATATTAAAAAAAGAAAACTTAAAAAAAAAGATTTATTTATTTGTATGAGCGAGAGACAAGACCATTGCTCAGCTCTGGCTTCTGAAGGTTCCGGGGACTTCTGGGAGCCTCATGCTTTCAAATTCTTGCTTTATGTGCAGAGCTCTCTTCAGTAGGCTTAATACATTTCATTTCTAGAAGAAAGTATGATGTCTCTATCAATTCCCTGTTATTGCTTTAACAGATTCACCCACCGGGTGGCTTAAAGCAATTCACATTCTTTATCAGACATTTTCATATGTCCTATCTGGTACGGTACTGCTCACTGGAACTCAGCTCAGGACATCTTAGAATTAAAACGAGGTATCAAGTAAGCCCGCATGCATGTCCTTCTAGGGGCAGGAGAGGCAAATGTGTCTCCAGGTTTATTTTCAGTTATTGCCAGAATTCATTTCTTTATCATTCCAAGACTGAGATACAGACATCTGGGGCCAGGTGGTGGTGCCCTTGGTTGAGGGCTCACTTCCTCGTGAGCAGAGATCAGCTTTCAAGCACTGGGTTGACACCTGGAGGGGCCAACTTCACAGGCCATGAGTGAAGAGGTGTCACAGGTGTCTCTGTGGAAACACTGCTCTGGGCTTCTCTGGGAGCCTGGGAGCGGAGTTACGTTTGCGTGTCTGGATTGAGAAATAAACAAGGTCATCCTGCCATTCGTAGTGAGAGAGAAGAAAGAGGTTTTAGGGATGGGTGGGCTCAAGCTGTACATCTCAAAATGCAGTTCTCCTGAAATCTCTCCAGCAGTGTCTGCCTCCTCTTTTCTTCTTCTTTTTTTTTTTAATTTTTAAAATTTATTTATTTTCCCTTTTGTTGCCCTTGTTTTTATTGTTGTTATAGTTATTATTGTTGTTGTTATTGATGTCATTGTTGGATAGGACAGAGAGAAATGGAGAGAGGAGGGGAAGACAGAGAGAGGGGGAGAGAAAGATAGACACCTGCAGACCTGCTTCACCGCCTGTGAAGCGACTCCCCTGCAGGTGGGGAGCCGGGGGCTCGAACCGGTCCTTGTGCTTTGCACCACGTGCGCTTAACCCACTGCGCTAGCACCCAACTCCCTTTTCTTTTCTTTTCTTTTCTTTTCTTTTCTTTTCTTTTCTTTTCTTTTCTTTTCTTTTCTTTTCTTTTTCAAGATCATATAGCCAGTTTATTTTGCATTTGAAACTCAACTTAGTTCTCATGTCTGTAAAAAGGAATATGACATAGAATGCAATTTTAGATGTAACATCTTCATTGGAAAAATTTTTCTTTTCTTTTTATTTATTTCTTTTCCTTTATTGGGGGGTGATAAATGGTTTACAGCCAACAGTATAATACAGTAGTTGGTACATGTGTGACATTTCTCAGTTTTCCACATAACACCCTAACCCCCCCCCCCCCAGGTCCTTTTCTGCCATCATGTCCCAGGACCTGAACACTCTCCCACCTCCAAAGTCCTTTACTTTGATGCAATACACCAAAAAAATCGTATTTTCTATTGCATATAAAAGTATTCATTTAAAATCATTCTGCCTCCTCTTTGAACAGGTTCACTGTTCCTCTGTTTATTGGGTCTGTATGCATACAACTATGCCAAGTATGAACATCTAAAGGCTCTACAGAAATATCTGAAGGATGTCTACAGAAACATTACGCATAATTCCATGATCTCTCTCCTAGTATGTAGGCCACTCAATATCAGACTCCAGTTCTAGTGATTGTACCCTATTTTATGTTTATTCTGCAAGTTCTAACCATACCCCAAGTAAGTGGGTATAATTCAGGGATATCAGATAAGGCAGGCTGCATGTCAGCCTGAGGACCTGTTGACCCATCTGTGCTTACCCTGCTAGGATCAAAAACACCCGTAGGGGTTGGAGACAGAACTACAGAGAGAGCAAAGAATTTCTTTATATTTTTAAATTTTTTTATTTATAAAAAGGAAACATTGACTAAACCATAGGATAAGAGGGGTACAACTCCACACAGTTCCCACCACCATCTGTATCCCATCCCCTCCCCTGATAGCTTTCTTATTCTTTAACCCTCTGGGAGTATGGACCCAAGATCATTGTGGGATGCAGAAGGTTGAAGGTTTATTTATGACATGTCTGGTATAATCCATACTTGGTAGTGATTAAGAAAAATAATTTAGCAGAGAACTAACAGGTATTATAATTCAGGTATCTATCAAGAAATCAGGAGTTCTCCACCATGCCTTTCTTCCTCTCTCCCTCTATCTTCCCTTCCCCTCTCAGTTTCTCTCTATCCTATCAAATATTTTAGAAAATTTACCAAAAGATCTAGACATCTCTAGAAGCTGAAGTAACCTTCATGGTTTCCTCAAGCTTGGGCTGTGAAAAATTTCTGATTCTCCATCACATTCTCTCCTATACTACTAAAATAATTGTGGTGTGTGTGTGTGTGTGTGTGTGTGTGTGTGTGTGTGTGTGTCTGTGTGTGTTTCTGTGTTTCAGGGAACATGTTAGCTTGTGATACAGACTTAGTAGGTTACTCTGCTTCTTGTTTCCTCTTAATAGTTACTTCTCTGCTCTCTCTCACACAAAGTGCAGATTTTATGATTCCCCGTTTGTCATTATAGTGATCTGCATGTATTTGAATGTGTATGCATTCAGGATGCTCATGAATAGTTTATGAGACGAAGGTGTGCACATCAGTCAGATAAAATCATCTCTGAGATATTGGTTTCCCCAGCTGCCTTTGCATAATAATCGCCTGGTGAGGATAATCTGAGGACATAAATATTACTGAACCCTGGAAGTAAAATTTATGTTTATTAAGTCATAGATAATGCTGGGGAAAGTGTATTACTTTGAATGCTTTCTAGGTGATTCTGAAATCACTCAGATTGACAAGTTCTGCTCCAGACTTTCTTCTTCTGACATGAATGAACACACACACCAGCTCAGTGCCAAAAGGCAAGAGCTTTGTTTTTCTTGAGGACGGTGTCTATTGTCCGCTGACAGTCTGCAGAGACTCATCATAGAGGCGAGGTGAGGAGAGACTTTAAAAGATTGCACTTGCCATCCTCAGCTTTCCAGTGTTGTCATTGTTACAGATCTCTAAGCGAGCTGTTGGGATCATCTCCATATATATTCATTAAAGGAAGGTTATCAATTACATGGAAGGATCATCTCCATATATATTCATTAAAGGAAGGTTATCAGTTACATGGAAGGATCATCTCCATATTCATTAAAGGAAGGTTATCAATTACATGGGAGGATCATCTCCATATTCATTAAAGGAAGGTTATCAATTACATGGGAGGATCATCTCCATATTCATTAAAGGAAGGTTATCAGTTACATGCAAGTTGTATTTACTATTTGTGTGCTTCAGCACTTGATGAATATAATCAAATCATTGCAGACAGATATTACCCACTTGAGATGTACTCAGAAGCCTGGGCTTACATGTGTTGTTAGAAAACTATTTTGGCAGAACTTGGACTGGAGTTGGTATACTGCACCAAAGTCAAGGACTCTGGGTTTGGGTGGGGTGTGCAGGTCCGGGAAGATGACGGGGGAGGATGACCCAGGTGAGGGGTTAGAGTGTTATGAGAGAAACTTTCCACCATCTAGATAAAAAGCGATGGCACCACACTTTGTAAAACCTGAACTCTTGTGCCAAGAGGAAGAAATGCCTCTTAGTTCTCTATTCTAGTTTCCTGGTCACTCTCTTGCTCAGTGTGAGAGGTGACGATCCATGCTGCATACAAAACTAGAACACACAGTCAATTGTTTTTTTTTTTTACTATTGTTTATTTAATAATGATAAACAATACTGTAGGCTAAGAGGGGTACAATTCCACATAATTCCCACCACCAGAACTCTGTATCCAATCCCCTCCCTTGGTAGCTTTTCTATTCTTTATCCCTCTGGAAGCATGCCAATGCCAGGATCATGATGGGGTGCAGAAGGTGGGAGTTCTAGCTTCTGTAGTTTCTTCTCCATTGGACATGGGAATTGGCAGGTGGATCCATACCCCCAGCCTGTTTCTGTCTTTTCCTATGGGGCAGGACTCTGGGGAGGTGGAGTTCCAGGGAACATTGGTGAGGTCATCTGCCCAGGGAAGTCAGATTGGCGTCATAGCATCCCTAACTTGGTGTCTGAAAAAGCATTAAGATATAAAACAGAACAAATTGTTTAATAATCAGGAACCTAGAGATAAGAATATAGCAGATTTGGGGTCTCTATTTTGTAAAAAGCTAGTAGGTCTATTGTAGGTATATTCCAAGGGGCCCACAACCTTATATTATATAGGCCTTGCGGCAGTGCTTTGAAGTAAATCTGGTTATCTTTCATTTGTGGTGGAGTGAAGAGGAGCTCAATGAAGTTAAAAACTTTTCCCTGATTCATGTAACTAGTAAAAAGAAAACTTATTGGTCAGAGATAGGACTCACCTGCAAGCTATGTTTGCAACTCTGTTCACACCCTCCCACCCTTGCCCTCCCACTGCTCTGTATTTATTTTTCCTGCATAAAAATATTATGTTTAGAGACCCTAATAAACATTTAGATGAGTCCAGCTTATCGAGAGTAATAAGGTTTATAATTTCATACTTCCTGTCTGAAAGGCCAGCGTAAAACCAATCAAGTTGATTACACACAGTCTATTTGGCCTTTGCAGGGGAGCTATCTTGCTGACCCACCCCCTACATACTTTTGAAAAGCAAGTTTGAAAACTCCTTCTTGGTGATGGACATTTTTGGCTATATTATATCTGAAAGTACAATCTACCCAAATATTACCTCCAGTACTCACAATAGTGCTGCGAAGAAGTCAATGTTTTCTACTGGAGATAAAAATAATCAAAGTTTAGTTATAAAGTAAGTACGTGCTTCTAACACAGCTAAGCTACATGGTGGAATTGACACTTTTCTTTCAGTGTAATCAATGCATTTACTTACTCTGTAAGCCTTCAACATTTTTTTTCTTTTTATTCATGACATGTAATAAGCAACTAGGTGCCAACTCATCTACCCTCTTTAATCTTGTTCACAATAGTAAATAAGACTGATTCTGGACCAGAGAGCACAATCATTATGCAAAAATGCTTTCAAGCCTGAAGCCCTAAAGTCCCAGGTTCAGTCCGTGGCACTGTCATAAGCAAAAGCTAAACAGCATTCTGGTTAAAAAAAAAAAAGGGGGGGGAACCTATTTCACCCATGAATCCTGTAACCATACTCAAATGTCCCGATCCAAGTAACAAGCTCTCTTCTACATTTGCTGTTGATATTTAAGGAAAGAGTTAAGAAGTTAAACTATAAATCTCTGCACTGGAACCAACAACCAGGATTGCCTCAGAAGTAGACATTTGGGTCCACAAATCCAGTCGAACTGGAAATGACAGGTGAGCAGTTTCTCAAGATGGGAAACGAACAGGGTAGTATCAGAAAGTCCACACCACCATCATGGGAACACAAGAACAAGATTCACATAACTGGAGGCTGATGAAGCCACAGCTAAGAAGGACGACAGACCCCTGCTTATAGAGACCGGAGAGGCTGAGACTGAATCTAGTTTTCACTTCTTCTCTGCTGTTCCAACTGGTTGTCGAATGTTCTTTTATCTCATCTTAAATTGTCCATGTTTACAACCAAGAGGGCCTCGATGAAGCGAGTAACTGACTACTACAGAGTCTCATTACAAGAAGATCTTGTGAAGGGTGTCACTGAATTTCATTTCACCAAGTCTTTCTAGATTTCCCCTTTATCGCTTGCCGGTAAAATACTTGACAAGTAGGGTTCTTTTTCCTTTCCTTTTCTTTTTAAAATTAGGTTGTAGAAGATGATGTTGAAATTCCTGAATCCCCTTTTTTAAGTAGTAAAGATATGCAGAGGCTCAACTTTCTGCCAATCACCCTCACTAAGCTCTCGCAAAGCAACTTCCTCTCAGGAGAGCTGCCAGTCTGGAAGGGAACAGCCAAACCTCTGGTCAGTTGTTTGGATTAATGACAGAATGATTGACTGAGGTTAGCTAACTGCATACTTTTATTTAAGAAAACTCAGGAAACAGGGACCAGGCGGTGGTGCACCCGGTTAAGCACAGGTAGTACTAAGTGTCAGGACCTCTTCAAAGACCCAGGTTCAAGCCCCTTCTCCCTGCCTGCAGGGGGGGGGCTACTTCACAAGTGGGGAAACATATCTGCAGGATTTCTCTTTCTCCCTCTCTATCTCCCTGTCCCCTCTCAAATTCTCTCTGTCCTATCCAGTAAAATGGTAAAAATGGCCTCCAGGAGCAATGGATTTGTAGTGCAGGTACGGAGCCCCAGCGATAACCCTGGAGAAAATAACTAACTAAATAAATAAATAAATAAATAAGAAAAAGGAAAGTCTGGGGCTGAACCATGCTGGACTGGACAAAATGGTCAAGTGAAGTTGACAGCCAACTCATAGTTCCCATCAAACACAAGCTCATGGGAGCTGAGGTCAAGGCAGCAAGTGATGTGCGTGGCCCCGTGGAGACTTGGTCAGCATAGCCAGGAGGGACGTGCGGGGGTAAAGAGCAGCACATTCATTCCAAAACTTCACATACATATTATTAGATCCACACCAGGCGCGTTGGGACTGTGAGAGCCAAGCCATGTCCGAATTCCAGAATCAAGTCAGCCAACATACCTCAAGTTTAATAGAGATACCCAAGCTTGTCAAAAGATTTTTCATCTTGATAGCTCAAATAGAGAGAACAATATTTCACAGTGACACGTTTTCTAGGGTCTACTCTCTCCGAAAAGAGAGGGAAAGTGCAAGGTACAGGTAGAGGAATACTATCTCAGGTCACTCAAAAGGCAGGACCGTCAAGACCATGGAAGTTACAGCTGCCTTAGCTAAGGCTTTAGAACATACACTCCTACCCCTGCTCAGGCTCCACTCATGCCCATTCTGAGAACAGTCCCAAGTTGCTGTTTTTGCTGCTATGATCCTTCCTCTTCATCACCAAGAAAATGTGTCCCTGGGTTGGTCATACCGGACACCTGGAGACGAAAGGAGACTCAAAACAACTCTCAGCATTGAACCCAAAACACAGCCCACCCTCAGCCCTCCTTGCAATGAAACATCTTCATTATTTGATGTGTGTTTTGTGAAATGATCACCACAGTAATTGTGGTTAACGTCCATCATTAACTGTAGTGAACAGTTTTTATTCTCATGGTATAAAATTTTGAGATTTACTCTCACTGCAGCGCTCAGATACGAATGTTTACGTCCTGTTACCAGTGTCACCATGTGGTACAGCAGGTGTATAGGATTCGTCTTATAATAAAAAATGTGTCCTTCTGATGAGCTACCTTCATCTATTTCTCCTCTATCCTACCTTCCCAAATGTGGCAACCATCACACTTTTCTCATATTATGAGTTTGGTGGGTTTTTTAAAAATATATTTATTTACTTTCCCTTTTGTTGCCCTTGTTTTTTATTGTTGCTGTAGTTATTATTGTTGTTATTGATTTCATTGTTGTTGGATAGGACAGAAATAGAAAGAGGAGGGGAAGACAGAGAGGGGGAGAGAAAGATAGACACCTGCAGACCTGCTTCACCACTTGTGAAGTGACTCCCCTGCAGGTGGGGAGCTGGGGTCTGGAACCGGGATCCTTATGCCGGTCCCTGCACTTTGCGCCACCTGCGCTTAACCCACTGCGTTACCGCCCATCTCCCCCCCCCCTTTAAAATTTGTTTCTATACATCATCTACAATAAGTAACAAATGAAAGGACAAATGAGTAAGTAACAAATGAAGTAACAAATGAGTGTCCATTGAGAGGTGGATGGAATGGGAAAGAAATTACAGTATACAGCCCTGTGTGGGGAGAGCCTTCTCAAGTGGTAGAACCAGTCTCTCTCTCTCTTTACCGTTCTATCTACTCCATTCCATTTTGATTTCACTATTTCTCTATCCATTAAATAAATAAAATATTTTAATACTTTAAAAATCTTTTTATTTATGAATAATTGGCTAGAGACAGAGATACATCTTCAGACATGCTTCATCACACGTGAAGTTTTCCTAGGGGTTTTTAATCCCAGTCCTTGTGCACTGTAATGTGTGTACTTAGCCAGGTACACTGCCACCTGGCCCCCTAAACTATTCGTTAAAAGAAACAACATGAGTGAAGCTTGAGAGCATTAGATTATGTGAAACAAGTCGGAGAAAAGACCTCTTTACTCATTAAGTAATTGTTCCAAAGCATACTGTGCCACACAGGAAAACTATCTCAGCGGATAAGACATTTGCAAAGTGGGGGGTGGGATGAAGACCATGGGAGGGAGTGTGTGCCAAGACAAAGCTGCAGTGGCAAGTAGGAACATGAACGAACTTAGAAAACATAGGGAAAAAACCCCACGTAGAAGAGACTTGGAGTCTTAAGTCTATTCACGAGACAACCTGCAAAATCAATAGACAAACTGCCTACTTATTTGTATCCGACTTTGCGGAAACTTAGCATAGACAACTCAAATGCCCCCATGAGACTGAAAAGTACAAATCATAATAATCAGTTTTGCCCTAAGACATTTAAGTATCCACAGAGGAAGAGCACCAAGTTCTAGATGCTATCATGATACAAACCTGACCTCCCTGGGCAGAAGACCTCAGGAATGTGTCCTGCAACCTCACTTCCCCAGAGCCCTGCCCCACTAAGGAAACACAGAAACAGGCTGGGGACATGGATCCACCTGCCAATGCCCATGTCCAGGGGAGAAGCAATTACGAAAGCCAGAACTCCCACTTTCTACACCCCATAAACAACTTTGGCCCATATTCCCAGAGGGTTACAGAATAAGGGAACTTCCAGTGGAAGGGATGGGACATAGAACTCTGGTGGTGAGAACTGTGTGGAATTGTATCCCTGTTATCTTACAATATTGTTCATTATTATTAGATCTCAAATAATAAGAAGAAATTTATATATCATAAAGTCTATAGAACTAATTCTAATTGATGTTTAAGAAATCTTGCATCAGATGCAGTCTCCTGCAACACAATCAGCCAGAGCTGAACAGTGCTGTGGTGAGAGAGAGAGAGAGAGAGAGAGAATGAATATGGATGGAAGGAAGGTGGGAAGACACCTGGCATTAAAATGTAGATCTGATTGACTCTAAAACTCAAAATCCTTTCATTTCTGTTGTGTATTTTAATTCCATAACTTATTTTTCTGTTTAAGTGGGAGAGGGTTCAGAAAGGCCCTGTTGATTTTATAGTTAAATAATTTTACCATGTAGGTGCTCTGAATATTTCATAGTGTATCTTTATTACAACACAGAGCTGTAATGAGAGTCCTGCATATCATAAAACTCAGGAATTAAAATGCCTGCCTAATGAATCAAGGGGCCTAATAAATAGATTTAAGAAACTAAATATGGGAAAGGGTGGCTTTGCCTGAGAAAATGATGACTTCTTCTCCTTCTTCTTTTCTTTTCTTCCTTCCTTCCTTCCTTCCTTCCTTCCTTCCTTCCTTCCTTCTTTCTTCCTCTCTCTGTTTCTTTTTTCTTGTTCTTTTATTTTGTTTTGGTAGGACAGAGAGAAATTGAGAGGGGAGGGGTAGATAGAGAGGGAGAGAGAAAGAGAGACACCTGCAGACCTGCTTCACTGATTGTGAAGTGCCCCCCTCAGGTGAGGAGTAGGAATGTGCTTAACTAGAAACATCCCCCAACCCCCAACTTATAAATTCTTTCTTGGACTGCCTATCATAAGAAGGTATCCTCAAAATTCCGAGATAAATCTAATAAAATGATCTTTTAGTGGGAGATTCTTCAAAGTTTTTCTCTAGAAAACTGTTTTCAAATTGGTGAATGTTATAGTGTTTATCTGGATTTATATCCATTTGCACACACACACACACACACACACACACACACACACACACGAAACCGAGTAATAAGATTAAATTATGTCTTGCTGTGGATCATAATAAAAAATTCCCTGAGTATTGGAATGTGCATGCATGTTCACTCTAGAATAGCATATAGTATCATCATAGTATTTGTTCTAAGGTGGAACACAGAAAAAGTAGGAGTGTTAAGAAAAAAATTGTCAGTGAATCCCATGACTTCCATGAGGAATAGAAAAAAAGGAAATAGAGTGCAGACATTCTCTAGAGTGATTCACTCAGTGACAGTCTAGAAGGAGTTGATTGATGTCTTTTGACTTTGAGGAAATAGTATGCTTAGTCCATTCTGTGTCTGAGTTTGCCAAATAAGCTGAGGAAAACCTGTGTATCTAGGTGTCTCCCTTCTGAGAAGTGGTGTCCTGGAATAAGGACCAAGACATTCCCTTCACTAGAGAGTGTATTTCTCATGACAAATATAAAATGTGAAGTCTGGACTTATCTGTGCCTCTCTTTCTATGGGGATTAGTTTATAAAAGCCAGCTACTAGGAGATAGATCTCTAGGGAAATAAGAGCCACCTAGCCTCTGGGTGGGAGAGCTCTTTCAGGATTTATTTCAAAGTGACTAGCAGCTTCTGGTGGTAAGGCTGACATTTCTTCTTTCTGATCTGGGGGAGCTGGCTGTGGGTTGTACAGACCCTGTGTTAAATGCTTGAAGACAGACTACATGGCATACTTTGAGACATGTTTCTTAGGAAGACCATGATAGGATCAGGGAAGAAAAGAAAAAAAAAAAAACCTCCTTTTACAGGCATGCCTTTCAGGAAACATCACATGAATTAGCCAGGGAGAGATGTAATAGTAGTAATAGCATGAAAAGGACAAGTCCCTCATAGCCCTTGAATATCAAACAGCCTCCTGTCAAGGGGAAAAAAAAATCCACCAGAGCCTGACAGATGCTCTCAGATCAATAAACTACAGATAGTGTTCTAACAGCAAAACTACTGCCTGCATATACCCTACACTCTCAGATGTGCTGTTATATAAGTTCTATCTGTACTTATACTTTCATGCATGCCACATTTTCAGGCATACGACCCTCCGTATTTTTAAACTTATTTGTTTTCTCTCTAGTACTTTGTAATATTTCCTGCATCTTTTTGTTTGTTTGTTTTTTCTCATTCTTCACATCATAGATAATGTCTTGAGGCTCTTCAACTTAGCATTTGTGTTCAAGGACAGTTTATTTCCATGACCACATGACTATGTCCTGCTCTGAAGGTCCAGAGCAGATGTTCTCACTCATAGGTGCAGTATAATGAACTGAAGGAAACGCATGAGCCTGCTAAGAAGAAAGATAAAACCAGTCAAAGTGCTAAGGCTGTGAAAACTCTGGTGGTTATGCCAGGAGGGAGGGGGGAGGCCAGGAGACTGCGGGGGGCACAGAGCTGCTGTGGTAGCTGTAATGTGGACCCATTCCTGTCATTTTATCATATTCTGAGCCATTAGTGTGAACTATGACCCACATAGTCTACGACTGCCACCTCTCCAGATTCAAAGGAGGTCTCGAAACTTTACATCAGGCTCAACCTGACGCTGTTGACTGGCTACGGAAGAAGGGCAAACGCTAGAAGAAGAAGTGTGAAGTCACTATTCAAGTAACATATATATATATATATATATATATATATATATTATTTGAATAAAATATATATTTATAGATATTACTTTATATATAAATATATTTATATATGTAAAATATATAAATATATATTTTTTATTTATTTGTTTTTTTCCTCCGGGGTTATTGCTGGGGCTTGGTGCCCACACTGCAAATTCACTGTTCCTGGAGGCCATTTTCCCCCAATTTTTGTTGCCCTTGTTGCTCTTGTTGTTGTTATTATTGCTATTGTTGTTATTGATATCATTATTACTGGATAGGAAAGAGAGAAATGGAGAGAGAAGGGGAAGACAGAGAGAAAGAGACCAGCAGACCTGCTTCACCGCCTGTGAAGCGACCCCCCTGCAGGTGGGGAGCTGGGGGCTTGAACTGGGATCTTTATGCTGGTCTTTGCGCTTCACGCCATAGGCACTTAACCCGCTGCACTACCGCCTGACCTCCAAGTAAAAAATATTTTTAAAAACACAGAATAGTTATAAGGAGCAAACACAATTGCATCTATGAAACACTTAGAAATATGACTCATGCATCGTGAAGTCTCAGTGGAATTTCTTTTTATTTTATTTTATTTTGGATAGGACAGAGAGAAATGGAGAGAGGAGGGGAAGATAGAGAAGGAGAGAGAAAGATAGACACTTACAGACCTGCTTCACCGCCTGTGAAGCGACTCCTCTGTAGGTAGGGAACCGGGGGCTCGAACTGGGATCCTTAGGCCTGTCCTTGCGCTTTGCACCACGTGCGCTTAACCCGCTGCGCTACCGCTGGCTCCCCGTCAGTGGAATTTCAATCTGTGTTCAATTCAGTCAGAACTAAACCTCAGACATACATTCATGACAAGACATTGGTTTGTTTTATGGAACGTTTATTCAGATACAGATTATAGTTACCAGAGATGTAAAGATAATTCCCACTTTCTGAGATTTCACTATCTGAAGAAAAAGACCTACACACATCGATAGCTGCTAAGAGCAATATTAAGCTGTAATGATCTTTTTTCCCCATTTTATTTATTTATTTTCCATTTTCTGCTCATGTTGTTTTTTCTTTTTGTTGTAGTTATATTTTTGTTGTTGTTAATTGGTGTTGTCGTTGTTGGATAGGACAGAGAGAAGTGGAAGACAGAGAGGGGGAAAGAAAGCTAGACACCTGCAGACCTGCTTCACTGCTTGTGAAGTGGCTCCCCTGCAAGTGGGGAGCTGGGGGCTCAAACCAGGATCTTTATGCCAGTCCTTGCGCTTTGCACAGCGTGTGCTTAACGCCCTGTGCCACTGTGCTACCTACTGCCCGACTCCCAAGCTGTAATGATCTTTACGTCTACCTAAAGTTGTCTAGAAGCACAGGCAGCAGATGCAAAGGCAAATCCCAGAAACAAGTGCTTCCCGGTCTATTTCTACTACATTTCTGGAAGAAGTTACTGAGAGATTTCAAGTCCTAAAAGAGCAGAAGGATAGTTTCATCAGGTCCCTGAATGATGAATGTCAGTGAGATCATTTTTCTTTGTATAGTATTGATGGGAAGATACAAATCTTTACCCGGCAAGGACCATGCTCTGTGTGAAAACTGCATGGATAATTTCACTGCTATGGGTCAATGTTTAGTTAGGTAGAGAGAGAGAGAGAGACAGAGGGAGGAAAACAGAGAGTGAGAGACAGCACCGCTTCCTCCAATGCCGTAACACCTCCCAGGTGGTGTCGGGGCTCAAACGTGCGTTGCACATAGGGCAGTGCAGATGCCTTACCTGATGAGCTATTTCTCTGGGCCTTTCAAAACTACATAAATTTTTTTTTTTTTTTTGGTATTACTAGTGCAACTGCAGGGAATGAAAATGATTAAGACATTGTCATTAACACTACAATGAGGAATGGTTCTCTAGCAGCTTCAGAAGTGTCAAAAGGGGAGAAAATACTTGAGTGGACGTGGTTATTCAGCGAAAAGTTCTGTACTTTTATTGGGTTTCTCAGCTCTTCCTGCAGAGGCACCCATATGTAACTGAATTTTCCTCTTCTCAGAATTTTCATCTTTTCACTTCACAGAGTGAAGTTGAGTGAGTTCTGAATATCACATTCAGCTTCCTCCTATATTCAGAGTTCCTTCACCAAGGTCCCTGAAAGGAAATGGTTTAGTGTTTTCCTGTGTGCAGAAGGACCGGTTAGAGTGGACAGAAGCAATTATTGTTCATTTTCTTATTTTGTTCTCCAACTTGGTCTTCTGAAAGACTTAATCCCCGGTGGTCCCGTTTCTCTGAATTCTAACAAGCAAATGTACGTATCAGCGAGTGGAGGGATATCTAGGAAAACAGTCCCACCTGCTGCCCTACTGTCTCCCAGGAAATTACTTTGGCACAGGCATGACTGCCATTTGGGATAGTCTCTTTCCTCTGTCTCGCCGCCTCAACAGAGGGACCGACAGTCTGCCCGCTTCAGATAAGACTGTCACCATCTTTAACTTGTCCAACTGCCAGGATAATCTCACTCCTTACAGGAAAGAAGAAAGAGCATGGGAGGCAGATTTAAATCCTTATATAGGTTCCATATTTCTCAGGACTGAGATGCCAACTAGATATTTGATTTGTATGACTACTCATGTTCTTATTTATGTATTTATTACCTTTTGTTGCCCTTGTTGTTATATTGTTGTAGTCATTATTATTATTGATGTTGTCATTGTTGTTGGATAGGTCAGAGAGAAATAGAGAAAGGAGGGGAAGACAGAGAGCGGGAGAGAAACACAGACACCTGCAGACCTGTTTCACCACTTGTGAAGTGACTCCCCTGCAGGTGGGGAGCCGGGGGCTTGAACGGGGATCCTTACGCCAATCCTTGCTCTTTGCATTACATGTGCTTAACCTGCTGTCGCTACCAACTGACTCCCAACTACTCACATTCTTTCCAACTACTCATATTCTTTTGGTCCTTGTTTGACTTAAAGGATCTAGATGGGGCCAGGCAGTGAACACACTTGTTAGGGTGTACAAGTTACCATGCATAAGGACCGGGGTACGTTCCCCTAGAGCCCACCTCTAGGAGGGAAGATTCATGAGCAGTAAAGCAGTACTGCAGGTCTCTCTCTCTCTCTCTCTCACTCTTGTTTTTTCTCTCCTTCTCCTTCTCCCTTCCCAACTTGTCTATGCCCTATCAAATAAAAACAAAATTAAAAAAAATAATGGCCACCAGGAGCAGTGTATCAATTGTGTATGCCCTGAACCTCAGCAGTAATCCTGGTTGGCAAATTTAAAATAAGAATTTATATGACAACCAACTTCATACAGAGACAGCCCTGCGACTTATGATCTCAGTTACACCTGAGCTTCTTACATCTGGGTTCTCTGATGCTGGAAATGGCAAATCTACTGGTTGTATCAAACAGTAAGGAACTTTATATCAAGAGAAGCCTAAGTGTACATGGGGATCAATGAAGATGTGAACTTCTCAGTATTTATCCAGTTGGTCACCTTTACGACACATATACACTATCCTTTATACGTCAAGGAGAATTAAAACCCATTTTACTCGAAGTAAACTTATTTGGTGACTAAAACAGACTTGACATGATAAATTTGCGTTCGTGATCCTAATTTCTCATTCGGTTTGTTAACATTCTGAATTATATTCTTTGGATTTCTATTTAGGCTGAAAATAGTTTTCCTTGGTGGTCAGAATCATACTAAAACTGTACTCTTCCTATTGAAACTCTTCCCAATTTCAGCTTCAGTGATAAATGTCAATGAGTATTATTTGTCACTTATCCTTAAATACCTCTGGCCTATAACAGAGGCATGATTTGCAAAATATGAAAGCTAAAGAAAGAAGGCAAATATTTTATCTAGAAAAGAGTGCTGTAACTAACTGGACAGTTGCATATTACTCCTGATATTTGCATGCAAATAAATGACAGTTTCAGTGCAGAAAACCTGAAATCGGGTTATATATTCCTGTTGGCCTTTTCCTCTTCCCTGTGGGAGAGAGGAATCTTTAACATAGTGAGATATGGACAGATATGAACAGTATTTTTTCCACCCTCATACAATAAATACTTTTAGTGGAAAATATATTAAGATAAATAGAAAAAACATTTAAAATTTATTTTATTATCTTTTTATTTATTGGATAGAGACATTCGGAAATCGAGCGGAAGGGAGAGACAGAGAGGGAAAGAGACAGAAAGATACCTGTGACCCTGCTCCCCCTGCAGGTGGGGACTGGGGGCTCGAACCTGGGTCCTTGCACATTGTAACATGTGCGCTCAACCAGGTGCAGCACCACCCGGCCCCAATAGAAAATCTTCTAATGATAAAAGTCTTTAAACTTTTGTTATATTAGTTTTTCTTGCCCCCAGATGCCTTTCATCTACCAGTTTGACCTTGTGAAATCCTCTGTAATTATTCCTCGTGAGTGACAAGGTCTTTCACTGTTCGTTTTCCAAAGTGGTTTTATTTTAATATTTAATAAAAAAACGAATTCCTTGTAGCTTGGGAGTCTTACTTTGTTAAGATATTTGTGGCTTATAGTGTTGTTTTCTCTTTCTTCCTTTATTTCTTTCTTCCTTCCTTCCTTCTTGTTTATTTTCTTGGTCCGCTTGTCTTTTCTTCTTTCTATGTTCCTATTAAGCTCAAAGCTAATGTAATATTGATTTTTTTTTTGTTCTGAAGTTATGTTTTGTTGGCAATTGGAAGCATTTTTCAAATCAAATAATATCGTAATTTTTAACTGCGAGACACTGAGTGAGATGAATGGTTAGCTTGGTGGGAGTAACTAAGAAAGAAAGCTTATTCTACCTACTGGAGTAACAGAGAAATGTGTCAGAATGACAACGGTCATTTCACACCAGTACTTTCAATATTCTCTGCCAGGGAAGTGCCTCCAGATAGCTATCTTCCCCGAGTATATTTAGTTTTCTATTCCTCCTACTCACGAATCCTCAGAGCAGAATCTAAAGCATGCTTGATCTACTTGTTCCTGATGGCGTCTGCTGAGTCCTGCAACTCCTGTAGATTACGAACCTTTTTTTCCCCTGTTGGGTCTAGTGCATTCCTGGCTGGACTATGCTGTACCTCAGCTTAAGTTTCTGGCCAGGTGGTTAATAGCGGAGTTGGAGCGCTAGCCCTTTAAGAAGTGAGTTTCTTCTCTCCAACAGAAAGACACCCAAGGACATGGGAGATCTTTATACAGCTCCCTTCAGACTTCAGTAATAACCGAAATACATAAAGAGCTCAGTAAACTTAGCACCAAAGAACAACCAACCCCATCTGAAAATGGGGCAAGAAAATGGACAGACAATGCACTGAGGAAGAGATCCAGAGGTCCAATAGACATATGAGAAGGTACTCAAAAGTTATCAGAGAAATGCAAATAAAGACAACAGGGAGATACCTTTTTACACCTGTGAGAATGTTATACATCAGAAAGGACAGCAAAAAAGCCAATGGTGGCTCATCTGGTTGAGCGCACATGTTACAATACACAAGGACCTGGGTTCAAGACCCCATTCTCCACCTGTAGGGGGAAGCTTCACAAGTGGTGAAGCAGGTCTGCAGGTGTCGCTGTCTCTCTCCCTCTCTCTCATTCCCTTCCCTCTAAATTTCTGCCCTATCAAATATACATATTAAAGATTGAGATTTAAAAGAAGATTGAGAATAACTAGATGGTGTCTGAGGAAATGCCACATTGCTGGAATTTTCCGTAGCACTTTTGTTCCTTTATATTTTTTGACAGATGCCAAGATGTTAGGGAGGAGTTTAAAAAGTAGGCATTAGACAGTGATTTGTCATTTGCTATATAAATTTTACTTTAAGTGTCTGGGAGGTAGCACAGTGACTAAGGCACTAGACTCAATCAAGCATGTGGTCCTGAGTTCAATCCCCAGCAGCACATGTACCAGAGTGATGTCTGGTTCTCTCTCTCTCTCTCTTTCTCTCTCTCTCTCTCATTAATAAGTAAATAAAAATAGTTAAAAAATACAATTTAATTTAAAACATTTTCAATAAGACACCTACCTGAGTATGTCAGAAAGCCAATAATTTATATTAAATATATCATTTATCTTTTGAAAATAGAACTGATGATCACAGAGGAAGTCGAGAACATTTGATTTTGATAAAATCTATGGAGCTAGAGGGAAAAGAAAGAAAACTATTCTGTAGCTTAGTTAACTATCTTTACTCTTATGTGGAAAAGCTTTAGTTTGTGATGAAATGTCTGGGGGTCCCTGCTTCCTTTATAAATAGTGACAGCCCGCGTTCTTGGACCTTACAGGTGTGTCTGAGCAGCCTCACCTCAGCTTTTGGTACTTTAAATAAAAGCAAAATAGTCACTGATAAAAAGTGAATAAAATGTGTTTATTGCAGACTGCTTCTGTGACTTCTCTTCTTTGACTTAGAGTTTAAAAAGCTCCTGTGACCATTTTTGTTTGTTTAAGAAAAGTTTAGGATTATAAGAATGTTTTCAGATGTACTATCACTCAGATTAACAAGAATCAGCACTGAGAATCTAGTTCTGAGAACTAAAGCACAATTCTTGGTGGTTATAGTTTGCTTGGGAAGTGAAATAAAATGAGAGAATGAAAAGGCCCAGAAAGAGCTGACTAACCAAGTTCCTGTAGGAAGAGAAGCCCGGGATCCATCTGGCTGGGTAGCGTGAGGCCTTGAGGAAAGTGTCCCTCACCCTGTGGCAGATCTTACCCTGCACATGTCCAGGGCAGCCATGAATGCTACAGCCTCTAGAGATGTCCTGGTCAGTCTTGAGACCAGCCTTCCCCCAGACACAGCTAAGCAGGAAAAGATAACAGTAACTAAGACAGCCAGACCCTGAGCTGTGGGTTGAAGGTCCCCACCCCTGTGACCTGGCAGCCTCTCCTCTGTGATGAGCTTTCTGCTCTCAGCTTACAGTTGCAATAGAAGCTGGACCGTCCCTTTGGGGCCCAGAATTCTTTAAGAGCATGAGCTCTTTATATGGCTGTTCATGATAAATAAACTGTACTCTTCTCACCTTCCTGGGCTGTCTCTTGAATCTCTCTCTGAGAGTAAATGTTTCTGCTTTAACTTTTTGTTTGTTTGTTTGTTTTTTGCAACAGGACAAAGTAGACATTTCTGTGGTCACTCACTACTCACCTGTATTCCTGTATTAACTATCGTGCAAACCAGCCAAGTTTAATAACCTGAGAGCAGGGAGGGTGGTTCATGCGGTTTCTAAAATTGTTGCCAGCTTCTAAAATATTACAGTGTTCAGAGATACAATGAACTTGAGTATATATTAAAAATGAAAACAAAACAAAATAGGTGAGGAAAAAATAAATTGAATCCATCCAAGGCCATAATATTCTTTATTTTAGCTTCAGATTGTCACATTATTCTTCGGTTCTTGCTCACAATTCTACTAGCATCTATACAATATACGGGCCAGTGCTGCTGTTTCCATAAATGTTTCTCTATTTCTCTTTACTGTTGTCATAATGTCTGTACAGATTTCCAACATGGATACCGTTATTTGTTATTTTTCATTTGAAGCCAAACATACTCACTTAAAAAATGCTGTCTGACAATTATAGTGTGAAATAACACCATAAAAGGCCTTCATCTGAATGTTCAAATGCACTCAATATGAAATATTGACCTTGAGAAATTTATGTCACTTTAGAATCCATAAATGAAGGGTGTAGGCAGGATGAGAACATTTAGTTATTTCATCATTATGCATACCTAGCCTAGTTTTCAAAAAATAATTTGAAATGACTTGTGGAGATATTTTTCTATACAGAACTAAAAAGGGATAAACAGATTCGACTTCCGGAGGCAGAGCTATGAGCAGCAGATCGCTTTCTCTCCTCTCCTCTCCTCTACCGGATCAACTAGGAATACCAAAGGAGACCACCTGAACCGAAACAAGACAGGACTAGAATGACCACAGAAACCCAGTAAATCACCCGTGAGTACAAACACGCGTGGCTGGTGACAGAGAGGAGAGAGGGGCCTAAGGAGAGATTAAGTGACTGCTAACAGTTCGACAGTTTGTCAGTGGAGACACCACCTCCAGTCTGCTCCACCAACAAGGAGACAGCTGAAGGGAGGAAAGGACTCCCCAGAGACTCACCAAGTACAACTCTGAGTCTCCATTGCTACTACCCTCAGAATCTGGAGCAGCAACAGGGAGGGACACCAGGGCACAGAGATCTAACCCGGAAACTCAGGAGAAGACCTATACCTCGGTGGCATAGCTGAAGGGCTGTGAAAGTCTCTTTGCATAACCACTGGATTATCTCTGCCACACCCTGCTTTATCTCTTGGTCAGGAGTCATTGATTAAGCCAAGAAGCCTATTGATAGTTTAAAAGCCCTCAGGCTACCATAGCCTACAGGGGAAAAAAAAAGGCTTTTACACCACTGAACTCCAACTCAGGGATTGAAAAAACTGTTAACTTATATAAAATGGTTAAAACAACAAGAAAAAATATTGGAAACTCGAACCAGGACAAGAGTCCAGCTAAAAGTCCTCCAGAGGACGAAGCACAAAACAACGAGTTCAACATGCAAACATTAGCTAAGGAAATAATAACAGGAGTGAGTAAAGAATTTGAAAAAATTGTAATCAGAACTGCAGGAACAACAAATGAGAATATGGAAGAAAATTCTAATAATCTCATGGTTATTAGAGAGCTGAAAGCTGAAATTGCTGAGCTAAGAAGGCAACTAGCTGAACAAGCTAAAACAGTATCAGAGCAGGGCAACAAAATAGATGAACTCCAGAAAGCAGTAGTGGGCAGAGAGAATAGAATCAATGAGGCTGAAGACAGAATTAGCAAGATTGAGGATGAATTAGAGACAACTAAAGAAGAAGTAAGAGATCTCAAAAAGAGATTAAGAGATGCTGAAAACAACAACAGAGTCCTATGGGATGACTTCAAAAGAAACAATATACGCATTATTGGCTTACCAGAGGAAGAAAGAGAAGGGGAGGAAGAAAGCGTTCTCCAGGCCATAATAGCTGAAAATTTCTCTAGTCTAGACAACACCAAAGACATAAAGATTAAAGAAGCCCAGAGGGTCCCAAACAGAATTAACCCAGACCTAAAGACACCAAGACATGTCATACTTAGATTGGAAAGGAATTAGGATAAAGAAAGGATCCTCAAGGCTGCAAGAGAAAAACAAAGAGTCACCTACAAAGGAAAACCCATAAGATTAGCAGCAGACTTCTCCATACAAACACTACAGGCCAGAAGAGAATGGCAAGATATCTATCGAGTGCTCAATGAGAAAGGCTTTCAGCCAAGAATACTATATCCTGCTAGATTGTCATTCAGACTAGATGGAAGCATCAAAACCTTCTCAGACAAGCAACAGTTGAAGGAAGCAACCATCACCAAGCCTGCCTTGAAAGAAGTTCTGAAAGGTTTCCTATAAACAACCAGACCACCACAAATAGAACATATATCAAAACACTCTAAAACTCTACAAGAATGGCGTTAAAATATCTTCAATCTTTGATATCAGTAAATGTGAATGGCCTGAATTCACCTATTAAAAGACACAGAGTAGGAAGATGGATCAGAAAACACAACCCAACAGTATGTTGTCTACAGGAAACTCACCTAACGCAACAAGACAAACACAGACTTAAAGTGAAAGGATGGAAAACTATCATTCAAGCCAATGGCCCACAAAAAAGGGCAGGAACAGCTATTCTCATATCTGACATGATAGACTTTAAAATAGATAAGATTAAAAAAGATAGGAATGGACACTACTTAATGCTCAGAGGATCAGTCAATCAAGAGGACTTAACAATTATTAAATCTATGCACCCAATGAGAAGCCATCTAAATACGTCAAACTTCTACTGAAAGAGCTACAGCAATATATTAACAGTAACACAATCATAGTAGGGGACTTCAACACCCCACTATCTCAACTTGACAGATCATCCAGGAAGAAAATCAGTAAAGACATAAGGGAGCTAAATGAAGAGATAGATAAACTAGAACTGTTGGACATTTTCAGAGTCATTCATCCCAAGAAACTGGAATACACATTTTACTCAAATCCACATGGATCATTCTCAAGGATAGACCATATGTTAGGCCACAAAGACAGCATCAGCCTATTCAAGAGCACTGAAATCATCCCAAGCATCTTCTCAGACCACAGTGGAATTAAACTAACACTTAACAATCAACAAAAGATTAGTAACAGTGCCAAAATGTGGAAGCTCAACAGTACACTTCTTAACAACTTCTGGGTCAAAGAGGAAATCAAGGAAGAAATCAAAATGTTTCGAGAGTTCAATGAAAATGAAGACACAAGCTATCAAAATATTTGGGACACAGCTAAAGCAGTCCTAAGAGGGAAGTTCATAGCTATACAAGCACACATTAGGAAACAAGAAAAGGCACAAATAAACAGCCTGATTGCACATCTTAAAGACCTAGAAGAAGAACAACAAAGGAACCCTAAAGCAACCAGAAGGACAGAAATTACTAAAGTTAGGGCAGAAATAAATAACATTGAGAATAGGAAAACCATACAAAAGATCAATGAAAGTAAATGTTGGTTCTTCGAAAGAGTAAACAAAATCGACAAACCTTTAGCCAGACTCACAAAACAAAAAAGGGAGAAGATCCAAATAAATCGGATAGTAAATGAAAGAGGAGATATCACAACAGACACTGCAGAAATTCAACATATCATGCGAGGCTTCTATGAACAACTATATGCCACCAAGTTAGAGAACCTGGAAGAAATGAATGATTTCCTAGATACCTACCAACTTCCAAAACTAAGTCAAGAGGAAGTGGATAACATGAACAGGCCCATCACAGCTAATGAAATTGAAACAGTTATCAAAAATCTTCCCAAAAATAAAAGTCCTGGACCAGATGGTTTTACAAATGAATTCTACAAAACTTTCAAAGAAGAACTAATACCTCTACTTTTAAAAGTCTTCCAGAAGATTGAAGACACTGGAATACTCCCTGCCAGCTTCTATGAAGCCAACATCACCCTGATACCAAAAGCAGACAGGGAAACAACCAAAAAAGAAAACTACAGACCAATATCTCTGATGAACATAGATGCGAAAATATTGAACAAAATTCTAGCCAACCGGATACAGCAGTATATCAAAAAGATTGTTCATCATGACCAAGTGGGGTTTATCCCAGGCATGCAAGGTTGGTTTAATATACGTAAATCAATCAATGTGATCCACCACATCAACAAAAGCAAGACCAAAAACCACATGGTCATATCAATAGATGCAGAGAAAGCGTTTGACAAAATACAACATCCCTTTATGATCAAAACACTACAAAAAATAGGAATAGATGGAAAATTCCTGAAGATAGTGGAGTCTATATATAGCAAACCTACAGCCAACATCATACTCAATGGTGAAAAACTGGAAGCATTTCCCCTCAGATCAGGTACTAGACAGGGCTGCCCACTATCACCATTACTATTCAACATAGTGTTGGAAGTTCTTGCCATAGCAATCAGGCAGGAGCAAGGAATTAAAGGAATACAGATTGGAAGAGAAGAAGTCAAACTCTCCTTATTTGCAGATGACATGATAGTATACATGGAAAAACCTAAGGAATCTAGCAAGAAGCTTTTGGAAATCATCAGGCAATACAGTAATGTGTCAGGCTATAAAATTAACATTCAAAAGTCAGTGGCATTCCTCTATGCAAACACTAAGTTAGAAGAAATTGAAATCCAGAAATCAGTTCCTTTTTCTATAGCAACAAAAACAATAAAATATCTAGGAATAAACCTAACTAAAGAAGTGAAAGACTTGTATACTGAAAATTATGAGTCACTACTCAAAGAAATTGAAAAAGACACAAAGAAGTGGAAAGATATTCCATGTTCATGGGTTGGAAGAATTAACATCATCAAAATGAATATATTACCCAGAGCCATCTACAAATTTAATGCTATCCCCATCAAGATCCCAAGCACATTTTTTAGGAGAATAGAACAAATGCTACAAATGTTTATCTGGAACCAGAAAAGACCTAGAATTGCCAAAACAATCTTGAGAAAAAAGAACAGAACCGGAGGCATCACACTGCCAGATCTCAAACTATATTATAGTGCCATTGTCATCAAAACTGCTTGGTACTGGAACATGAACAGACACACTGACCAGTGGAATAGAATTGAGAGCCCAGAAATGAGGCCTCACACCTATGGACATCTAATCTTTGACAAAGGGGCCCAGACTATTACATGGGGAAAGCAGAGTCTCTTCAACAAATGGTGTTGGAAACAACGGGTTGAAACATGCAGAAGAATGAAGCTGAATCACTGTATTTCACCAAATACAAAAGTAAATTCCAAGTGGATCAAGGACTTGGATGTTAGACCACAAACTATCAGATACTTAGAGGAAAATATTGGAAGAACTTTTTTCCGCATAAATTTTAAAGACATTTTCAATGAAACAAATCCAATTACAAGGAAGACTAAGGCAAGTATAAACCTATGGGACTACATCAAATTAAAAAGCTTCTTCACAGCAAAAGAAACCACTACCCAAATCAAGAGACCCCTCACAGAATGGGAGAAGATCTTTATATGCCATACATCAGATAAGAGTTTAATAACCAACATATATAAAGAGCTTACCAGACTCAACAACAAGACAACAAATAACCCCATCCAAAAATGGGGGGAGGAATTGGACAGAATATTCACCACAGAAGAGATCCAAAAGGCCGAGAAACACATGAAAAAATGCTCCAAGTCTCTGATTGTCAGAGAAATACAAATCAAGACAACAATGAAATATCACTTCACTCCTGTGAGAATGTCACACATCAGAAAAGGTAACAGCAGCAAATGCTGGAGAGGATGTGGGGTCAAAGGAACCCTCCTGCACTGCTGGTGGGAATGTCAATTGGTCCAACCTCTGTGGAGAACAGTCTGGAGAACTCTCAGAAGGCTAGAAATGGACCTACCCTATGATCCTGCAATTCCCCTTCTGGGGATATATCCTAAGGAACCCAACACATCCATCCAAAAAGATCTGTGTACACATATGTTCTTGGCAGCACAATTTGTAATAGCCAAAACCTGGAAGCAACCCAGGTGTCCAACAACAGATGAGTGGCTGAGCAAGTTGTGGTATATATACACAATGGAATACTACTCAGCTGTAAAAAATGGTGACTTCACCGTTTTCAGCCGATCTTGGATGGACCTTGAAAAAATCATGTTGAGTGAAATAAGTCAGAAACAGAAGGATGAATATGGGATGATCTCACTCTCAGGCCGAAGTTGAAAAACAAGATTAGAAAAGAAACACAAGTCGAACCTGAAATGGAATTGGAGTATTACACCAAAGTAAAAGACTCTGGGGTGGGTGGGGAGAATACAGGTCCATGAAAAATGATGAATGAAATAGTGGGGGTTGTATTGCTAAATGGGAATCTGGGGAATGTTATGCATGTAAAAAAAAAAAAAGAAGTAGAAATGCAAAGCAGAAATTGACTGAGTTTGGAGTATGGCACCAAAGTAAGAAAGCAGAAGTACACTAGAGTTTGCAGTGAGTACCTCCCTAATACTTCCTCTCCACTTTTCCAAGCTTTGGGTCCATGATTGCTCAACAATTTGTTTGGCTTTGTATGTTAACTCTCTTTTCAGTCACCAGGTTCCAGGTGTCATCAGGATGCCGGCCAGACTTCCCTGGATTGAAGACACCACCAATGTGTCCTGGAGCTCAGCTTCCCCAGAGACCCATCCTACTAGGGAAAGAGAGAGGCAGACTGGGAGTATGGACCGACCAGTCAACGCCCATGTTCAGCGAGGAAGCAATTACAGAAGCCAGACCTTCTACCTTCTGCAACCCTCAATGACCCTGGGTCCATGCTCCCAGAGGGATAGAGAATGGGAAAGCTATCGGGGGAGGGGGTGGTATATGGAGATTGGGCGGTGGGAATTGTGTGGAGTTGTACCCCTCCTACCCTATGGTTTTGTTAATTAATCCTTTCTTAAATAAATTAAAAAGAAAAAGAAAAAAAAAGGATAAACAGCAGATGTTTATAAAAAAAAAAGAGAAATAACTTGAAGTCAGAGCAAGACCTATTGTATCATGTGTATGCCAAAATTGTGTGTGTTTAATTAAAATATTTTAAAGAGTTATTATCAGAGTGAGAGAGAATGAGGGGGGAAACCAAGAGGAAAGGGAGAGAGAGAGAGAGAGAGAGAGAGAGAGAGAGAGATAAGCAGCATGAGAACGGAGTGCCAGATCACTGCTCATGTCTGATGTAAGGTGCTCCTATACATTGAGTTCATGGCTGCTGGGGTCTTGGACATGCAGAATTGGTATTTTAAAAGACTGTTCTGTCTCCCTGGACTAGGTGTGAGTTTTTAAGAAAATGAAAGATGTAAAGATAATCAGTGACTTTGGCATAGGGCAAGAAGAGGCTAAGTTTTCCTGATGATAAAACCCAAGGAAATGTTTCCATAGTTTGTTTACAAAGGGGCATTATGTCCAGCTGAATGTATCCTGAAGAAAAGAGTCCAGTCCTTTAAGGAATATTCTACAGAACTTTTCCAAATAGACACAGATAGCTATTTGTCTAAGCCATCATTATGACTTGAGATAGATCCATGGGTGATGCGTTTTACTTTTAGGAAGAAGAACGTTTGTGACAAGGCTATTGCAGAGAATGGGTTCTTCCCAGAGCCCAGGGATATAAAAGTGTGACAGGTGGCCTCTACCTCTTGACCACCATCTCCTATTCCGTTGGAAAGGGAGTGTGTGGAGTATAGTAATTATGGGCCTTATAAAGTATGGTGACGAGCGTCTAATGTTCTAGTTTTAGTTTGAACAAGGACTTTCATCATATAGCAATAAAAGACTGTGACACAGCAGATATTTTATATGAAGCTTTGGGGGTCGGGTGGTGGTGCACCTGCTGAGGACATATGTTACAATGCACAAGAACTCAGGTTCAAGCTCCGGGCTCCCACTTGTAGGGGGAAAGGCTTCTAAGTGGTGAAGCAGTGCTGCAGGTCTCTCTCTCTCTCTCTCTCCCACCTCTCTATGTCCCTCTACTTTCTTGATTTCTAACAGTCCCTATCCAATAACTAAATATAAATGATAAAAGATTTATATGCAGTATCTTTTAGGTAGATATAAAATAGGAAAAGACACTGGAATAACTTTTATTTCTTCTTTTTTAATTTATTTATTTATAAAATGGAAACACTGACAAGACCATAGGATAAGAGAGGTACAACTCCACACAACTCCCACCACCAGAGCTCCATATCCCATCCCCTCCCCTGATAGCTTTCCTATTCTTTAACCCAGTGGGAGTATGCACCCAGGGTCATTATGGGGTGCAGAAGGCAGAAGGTTGGGCTTCTGTAATTGTTTCCCCACTGAATATGGGTGTTGACTGCCTGATCCCTACTCCCAGCCTGTCTCTCTCTTTTCCTAGTGGGGCAGAGCTCTGGGGAAGTGGGGCTCCAGGACACATGGGGGTCGTCTACCCAGGGAAGTCCGGTTGGCATCATCATCATAGCATCTGGTACCTGGTGGCTGAAAAGAGTTAACATATAAAGCCAGACAAATTGTTGATTAATCATGAGTCTAAAGGCTGGAATATTGCAGATGAAGATTTGGGTTCTCTGTTTTGGAAATGGCTAATAGGTATATTTTAGGTTTATTCCAACATGCCCATGGCTTTGTTAGTTTTTGCCTGAGCCTTACCTCTGATATGCAGGTGGACCCAAGTTATTGTCTGGGGAGATGATGTCATGGCTGGAAAAAGGGCTAGAAAGCTGGATCAGGGAAGAGAGTAGCTCCCAAATATGGGAAAGGTGTATGAATATTGTTGACTATAATCTGGGACCCATAGAAGCCTATGAACCACTACATCCCTTTAAGTCCAAACTTGCATTCTGTTTTCATCAGGAGGAACATTCTGAGTTGCATCAATTTCAGGACCCATCTTCTTCTGGTGGTAGATAGAGTATGTTATCCAACCCCACTTTGGAGGATGGAACATTCGCTACCATTGTTGATCCACACTGAAGGCAAGGTCCTATGGGGTCTCCCCAAAGGGGCCCATCATGTTGTTCCTGATGGAGATGACCAGTGATAATGGAGAGAGGGATCTATTCACGGTCTAGGCTCATTGTGGTTGTGTGGGAATCCCAGGACTCCCCAACTAGGGCCCCAGCTGGTGGGGTGGCCTGATAATGACTAAAGAGTCATCATTAAAGTATGCCAGTCTCTTGCCCTTGGAATAGCTTTTCTTTCAAGAAGAAGTGGCCTTGCATGTTGTTAAAGCTTTTCAATATATCACATTTATTAAAGTGCCACATGATAGAATTACAACTTGTAAACTATGGGAGACATGCCCACCAGTATGTTTTGTGCGTACATCTAAATTTATTTCCAACTACCCCAAACAGTGCTTCAGGCTAAGGAATTAATCCTGGTGGGACGTCCTACACAACAAGCATACTAGATGTACTTCAAAAGGAGATTGGCATATTTCTGTGCTAAATCTCACGGGACAGCCACTGATGTTTTCCATTCACTGTGACGTCTAACAGGCAGAAAGAGAGAGTCTGAATGCTTGATGAATATAGATGTGACAGTGAAATCTAGGCAGCCTGGAGAAAATCACATCGCTCAATGGTCTTTAGTATCCCAAAGGGTAAGGTTGTGCACATACTCTAAATGTCAAACAACTGTCTCTGAAAAATTTTTCATGCACACTAAGCAAATGCAATAATGATGATGGTGATGAAAGTGTAATTTCATTCTGTGTGGAATATTCTAAGTGTATTTTGCCTTGTATTTCTGTCCTGAAGTGCTAAGACAACAACAAAACCCCTCAATTACAAGAGCAAGCTGGAAAGTCTGCCGCTGTCACTTTTTTTTTTTTTAAGACAAACTTTTCAGAAAAAAGTAATTTGACTCAAATGATCTTTAGTATAAAAGGTAAAAAGTCTTTCTACTAATACCTGGGGATGTCTTGTCACCACATCATTTCTAAAAATGTTCATATTTTTTGTTGTTGTTGTTGTTACTACATTTGCTGAGTTCTTTATGAGTCACTATTCAGGGAAATAGGAAAAGAAACAAAGAAATGGAAAGATATTCCATGCTCATGAATTGGAAGAATTAACACCTTCAAGATGATCATCATACCTAAAGCTAGCCCCATTAAGATAGCACCAAATTTCTTTAAAGGAGTAGAACAAAAGCTACAGAAAATTTATCTGGAACTCGAAAATCCCTAGGATTTCCAAAGCAATCTAGGATAAAAAGACCAAGACTAGAGGCATCATACTTCTTGATCTCAAACCATAGGACAGCTCTATTGTAATAAAAACTGCCTGGTACTGGATCCAAAATAGACAGAACAGAATTGAAATAGAACAGAAAGCCCAGAAATAAAATCCCACACAAATAATTTTTGAAAAGGGATCCCAAAACATTAGAGAAAGGAGAATCTCTTCAGCAAATGATGATGAGGAAAATTTGGTTGACACATTAAAACAAATGAAATGGTCTACGAGATATCATCATGCACAGAAATCAACTTCAGTGGATTAAAAAAAAATGGACATCAGACCAGAAACCATCAAATATATCAAAGAACACATTGCCAGAACACTTCGTGATCTATGCTCCAGGAATCTCGTCAAAGATTCAAATCCAACAACAAAGAAAAATAAAATAAAATAAAAACATCATCAAATTGAAAAGCTGCTTCACCCAAACAGGATGGGGGAAGATGTTCACAAAACCTATCCAAGATAAAGGGCCAATATTCAAGATACATATCAGAAGAAAATGCATAGGCAGAAACTAGTCTTTTTACAAATGTATATTTAATTAATTAATTTTGTTTTTATTAGTGATTCAGTAATGACACAGTATTGTAAGATAACAGGCATATAATTCTACACAGTTCCCACCACCAGAGTTCCATGTCCTATCCCCTCTATTAGAAGCTTCCATCCCTATTTTTTTTTTTCCTCTGGGAGTGTGGGTCAAAATTCTTTTTAGGAGAGGCAGGCTGGGAATATGGATCAACCTGTCGATGCCCATGTTTAGCAGGGTAGCATTTGTAGAAACCAGACCTTCCACCTTCTGCATCCCACACTGACCTTGGGTCCATACTCCCAGAGGGTTAAAGAATAGGAAAGCTATCAGGGGAGGGGATGGGATATGGAGTTCTGGTGGCGGCATTGTGTGGAGTTGCACCCCTCTTAGCCTATGGTTTTGGTAATGTTTCCTTTTTTAAACAATTAATAAATAAATAAATTCTTTATGGGATGCAGAAGGTGGTAGTTCTCGCTTCTGTAATTGCTTCTTCACTGAACATGGGCATTAGCAGGTGGATCTATACCCAACACCTATTTCTATCTTTCCCTAGTGGGGTTGGGCTCTGGAGACGTGGGGTTCCAGGACACATTGGTGAGGTCATCTGCCCAGGGAAGTCAGGATGGAATCATAGTAGCATCTGCAACTTGGTAGCTGAAAGGCAGTAAGATATAAAGCAGGACAAAGTTTTCAATAAATAATAACATACTGTTTATTGAAAAGAACATACAAAACTAGGGGGTTTTGAGTGGAAAGAAGCTAGGAATTCTACTTTAGGTATGTTCCAAGTGGTCTATGATTTTAGTAAATTTTGCCTGAGCCTGATAGCTAATTTTGCAGGTTGGCTAAAAGCCTGGTCTGTGAAGATGGTGTCATAATTGAGAATGGGACTAGAAAACCCCTTATGGGGACCTGAAAATCTACCTGCTCAGCTCTAGCTTACAGTGGTGTTGGGGATTGAACCTGGGACTTTTGGTGCCTCAGGCATGAAAGACTCTTTGCAGAACAATTGTGCTATATACCCACCCCGTATGTGTGTGTGTGTGTGTGTGTGTGTGTATACACAAGAGAAAGTGACCATCAAAAAATGTATATATAAATGTTGACATTACTTAATTTTGGACTGGAAAGTGAATTTTAACTGGAGATTTTAGCAATGTGTATGAATCTCGTTTGTTAGTCAGGGAAAGCAAAGACACAGGGCCTGGGGTTATGTGGAAGACCAAAGTAGTAACCAATGTTTACTGAACAGAGCTATTCATTTATTTATTATATTATTTTTCCCCAGAGTACTGCTCAGCTCTGGCTTATGGTGGCCTGGGGAATTGAATCTGGGATTTTGGAACCTCAGGCATGAGAATCTCTTTGCAGAACCATTATGCTATCTACCCTCTGCCCATTCACTGAGATATTGAAATGGCCCCAAGAAAAACTCCTAAGAATTTTTAAAAAATTTATATATATATATATATGTATTATTTATTTATTTATTTATTTATTCCCTTTAGTTGCCCTTGTTTTATTGTTGTAGTTATTATTGTTGTTGGTATTGATGTCGTCTTTGTTGGATAGGACAGAGAGAAATGGAGAGAGGAGGGGAAGACAAGAGAGAGAGAAAGAAAGATAGACACCTGCAGACCTGCTTCACCGCCTGTGAAGCAACTCCCCTGCAGGTGGGGATCCGGGGGCTCAAACTGGGATCCTTAAACTGGTCCTTGCACCTTGCACCACGTGCACTTGACTCATTGCGCTACTGCCCGACTCCCATATCTAAGAATTTGTAGTTTTCAAGGAAAACATTTAGGATACTTCAAACATATAAGACTTTTTCCCATTTCGGATAGATTCCATTCTCTAGATTCTTTAAAAAATTTTTATTTATAAAAAAGGAAACATTAAAAAAAAGGAAACATTGACTAAACCAAAGGATAAGAGGGGTACAACTTCACACAATTCCCACTACCAGAACTCTCTATCCCATTCCCTCCCCTGGTAGCTTTCTTATTCTTTAATATGGGCCGGATTAAATTTAATGTCTAAGAGAAAGGAAACAAATCTTACTCATCACTTCATGGATGATGTGATGACATTTGAACACTTGGCTTTTGGAGTATCTGAAGCCACCCAAATTATGTTCACAATAACATTGCTATGGCTTTTCTCACAATTTACCAGTATATTCTTGATTTGTATTTTAAAATTGGGATTTGAAGAACATCCTCACTCCGTATTTGCATAGCTAACTACTCTTACTGTTTCAATACCATTGGACTGAAAAATGAACATTATGGGCTCCAGACACTGTGTGCAGCTGGGGAATGGAAACAGTGGGGTTAGTGTGGGTTTAAAGTGGGGAACGCCACAGTGGTGGGTATGTTTCCATCTAGCAAGGCATCCATGGAGCAAACCTGTTATTCTCATCAAGGTCTCACAAGGGATGTAAAGTTTCTCTCCTGTGCAGAGGGTTCTAGGAGGCTGAGGCTCCAAATGTCTCCCACCAGAAAAACAGAACAAAACAAAACAATAGTGTTCACACTCAACATGGCCAACTGTATTTACTGCAGGGATAGTTGTCTGTGGACTTCTGTCTTTAGCATCTATGAGTCCTTTTTCTTCCTTTTTTTTTTTTTTCTTCCATTGAGTAGTGGGAATCATTTTCTTTATTTTGTACTTGGCCTGAAGATGAAAATTTAATGACTCCTATTACTTTCTTTCTTTCCTTCTTTCTTTCCTTTTTCTTCTTCTTTTTTATTTATTTTATTTATTTCTTTTCCCTTTTTTGTTGCCCTTGTTTTTTTTTTTTTTTTACCGTTAGAGTTATTATTGTTGTTATTTGATGTCGTTGTTGTTGGATAGGACAGAGAGAAATGGAGAGAGGAGGGGGAGAGAAAGACAGACACCTGTAGACCTGCTTCACCACTTGTGAAGAGACTCCCCTGCAGGTGGGGAGCTGGGGGCTCAAACGAGGATCCTTATGCTGGTCCTTGTGCTTAACCCGCTGCGCTACTACCCAACCCCTTTCCTCCTCCTTCCTCCCTCTTCCCTCTTCCCTCCTCCCTCCTCCTTCCTCCTCCTCCTCTTCTTCCTCTTCTTCCTCTTCTTCCTCTTCTTCCTCTTCTTCCTCTTCTTCCTCTTCTTCCTCTTCTTCCTCTTCTTCCTCTTCTTCCTCTTCTCCTTCTTCTCCTTCTTCTCCTTCTTCTCCTTCTTCTCCTTCTTCTCCTTCTTCTCCTTCTTCTCCTTCTTCTCCTTCTTCTCCTTCTTCTCCTTCTTCTTCTTCTTCTTCTTCTTCTTCTTCTTCTTCTTCTTCTTCTTCTTCTTCTTCTTCTTCTTCTTCTTCTTCTTCTTCTTCTTCTTCTTCTTCTTCTTCTTCTTCTTCCCTGTAGAATGTAAGACCATTTCTTCATAGAGGCCAGTAGCACCCTCACGGCCATTTCCCCTGATGGTTTCTGTGTAGCAACTTGAAATGGTCCTGTGTGTTAGCGAGCAAAATCAAACCACCATCCACTGCAAGGAAGCAAAAGATGTTTATTCACGAATTGCAATCCGGGCCGAGATGGTGACTGGTGTTAGTCTACCAAGCTCGACCCTGAACAAGGCTCAAACCACACAATTTATAGGAATTCAGACTCCACTCAGGGAGGGGGGAACACATCACCTTATTAGCCTATATCTAATCATTTCAAACTTATCAATAGCCTGATCCATTCAGAATAAAGCATGGGCTAGTTCTAAACATCACACCAGACCAATAGGTCCCCGCCTAAGTGGAAGGGGGTCACCACATTGCTTTGCTCTTTGTTGGGACCACCTGGCCATCTGTTTGTAATTCATCAGGCCATCTGTTTGAACTACCTGGTGTCAGTATCCCTATGCAAAGGTCATGAGGAGGTCTGTTCACTGCAGGGTCTGTTAAAGTAATTGATGGCCTTTTAAGTTCTGTTGAGGGGAAAAGGGCAAGGAATTTCCCACCTCACTGGGCAGGAGGGCAAAAAGCAACTATATTTAAACTATTCTTAAAACTCAAAAGCGATTATACTTATAACTATTCTAAACTATTCTTAAAAAGCGATTATACTTATAACTATTAAGCCTCTAACACTGTGCACCTTGGGGGTTTTACTTTTACATTTCACCCTCAGTGTTTTTCAGAGTCCTAATAATTTTCACCCGCCTGTGTGGACATAAATCCATTTTTATGTTTTCCCAGGCTTTATGAAAGCTTCATCTCTGTTCAGAAGCCATCTCTGACTGCTCAGTGTGAATTGATCTTCCCTTCCTCTCTCACAGCATTGATTGTGCCATTTATTTAGCATTTATGAATAGCAACCTGGGCAAGATCTTTGTTGGTTCTAATAAATGCACGTGTCTGAGGTAGATTCTGCAAATGTGAATATCACCTTTTCCAAGACAGAAATCCTATCTTACACTTTCTCATAGACCTTAGAGATCGATATATTATCACCTAGGCTCCAGAGCTCAGAAACTGAGCTAATTAAGGTCTAGCTATTTTGCTAAAAAAAAAAAAAAAAAAAAAAAAAGAAACTTAACTTTGCTTGTCATGATCTACAAGTGTTTGCATAGTCTCACCTGGGTACAAAAACACAGGAGCACAGAGCAAAATCTCTTTTTTTTTCTTACCTTTATTTATTTACTGTAGAGACAAAGAGAAATTGGGAGGGGTGGGACAAGATCAAAAGGGAGAGAGACAGAGAGACAGCTGCAGCCCTGCTTCGCCATTCACAAAGCTTTCCCCCTGCGGGTGGGGACCAGGGCCTTGAACCTGGATACTGGTGCATTGTAACACGTGTATTCAACCTGGTGCACCACCACCTGGGCCCCACAGAGAAAAACTCTCTAGGACAGGTTTTGCCTGCTATCTCAGCTGGGATTGCTCTTCACCTTGGCATTGATGCTGTGGTTGTGAGAAAACACTTATGGCTAGCTACTGTGCAAAGAAGGGGACGTATGGGTTATGTGAAATATATCCCCATGGCTGAGACTGCAATCGCCCAGATTCAATCCCTCCGAAGAACAAAAGCCAGAACTGAGCAGTGCTCTGGTAAATCATCATCATAATTATCGCCTATAATTACATAGATTAATTTTCTTTGTCATTTGGGGAACAAGAGAAGAATCATAAAATGCCACAAGTCCCTTCCAGGAGGCATCTTCCTTTAGAAACAACTTCATTTGCCTCAAGACCCCTTAACAGCTTTTGAGTGCCAACTTTTATTATTTTATTTTTATTAGTATTATCTTTATTTAATTATTGGATAGATATAGCCAGAAATTGAGAGGGAAGGGGGCTTGAACCGGGATCCTTGCATTTCATACTATGTGCACTTAACCAGGTGCACCACCACCCAGTTCCCTAATCTGTGCTTTTTTTTCTACAGTTATATCAATGTATTATTCCAAGGTGGAGAAGGAGAGTCTTTGTCCTGCTAGAATCAAAGTACATTACTTCACTTTTTTCCTACACGCATTTAAAAATTATTTTAGTGGGAGGTGGGCGGTAGCGCAACAGGTTAAGCACACGTGGTGCAAAGGCAAGGACTGGAGTAAGGATCCCGGTTTGAGGCCCCAGCTCCCTACATGCAGGGGACTGTCTTCACAGGCGATGAAGCAGGTCTTCAGGTGTCTGTCTTTCTCCCCCACCCCCATCTTCCCCTCCTGTCTCCATTTCTCTCAGTCTTATCTAATAACGATGACATCAATAACAACAACAATAAAAAGACAAACAAGGGCAACAAAAGGGAAAATAAATAAATTAAAAAAATATTTTAGTGTATAAATTCCAAGGTTTGTTTTCTTTAATATGTTACTGTATTGAAAAAGTATTTTTCTTCATTATGAAAAAAGTCAGTATGTTTTCATGAAAATAGTAATACTAAAGTATAATTTATAGTCGAAACTGTGTTTTCTTATTCCTTGTTCTTGGAATCAGTTTATGTAAAATTTGGTTCTCTGAGGGTCTAGGTGGGTGGTATACCCAATCGTGTGAGCATGTTTAAGTGTGCAAGGCCCTGATTCCCCTGCAGAGGAGAAGCTTCATGAGTGGTGAAGCAGGATTGCAGGTGTCTCTCTGTTTCTCACCCTATCTCCTCCTCCCTTTCAATGTCACTCTGTCTCTATCCAATGATATATATATATTAAAAAGAAGTGAATTTAAAAGAAAACATAGAGACGACCAAGGACTCATAGTTGAGCTGTAGGCAGTATCTCTTTATTCATGCAGGACGCAGCACAATCTAAGCCGAGCTGAGCTAAACTAAAGGTAAAGTACTCTAAAACTCACAATGCTGTCTTTATATATACTTCCCAAGTAGGGTGGAAACAGGATGTGACATAGAGAGGGTGGAGAGAAAAGTGACTGGTGAAAATCAGAATGTGACAAAGAGGGGGCAGATTAGGCAAGAATCCTATCACTGAACCACAAATGCCCTGGAGGGAGGGTGGAACTTGTTAACAGTGGTTATGTAAGTAAAATAGTGTTAAGCAGGGGGGATTTAAACCAAATGATACAGAAGGGGTCTCATGCATACCAACATCTTTCTAGTGTTTTTATATTTAGTAATTGTTTCCCCAACATTTACCATGAACTTGATACCATTTAAGCATCTGTGCGGGATAACGATACTTCTGCCCTCAGAAATGTATCTATAAAAACTGCAAAGACATAGTAGCAGAAAAATCAGGGAACAAAGGTAAGAGTCACACCAGCTCACTGAGAAACTGGGGCTAGATGGGAAAGAGGTTTTACTTTTTTCTCAAGAAAAATGGAAGGATATTAATAAGATTTTAGGAAGAGAGCAGAAGGATAAAGTAAGCTTTGCTTAAAATTTTTTTTTTTTTTCACAGAGAAAATTAATTAGAGGAACCAGAGACTGAGTAGGAAGGTATCTCAAGACAATTGCTAGAGGAAAAGTGTGATTGAATTAGAGTGGTACAAATTCAGCTGCACAGAAGTGAATGGATTATAGAAATATATTGAAGGCTCCACAGGGCCTGGCGATTTCAGATTAACTGCAGGGTGCAGTGTAAACGATAATGTCTAAATATTATTCTAAGGGTATCCAAGAGCAGCTCTGATTTTAGAGCTTCCTATTATCTTCATCTACAATGTTGTCTTTCTTAGTATGGGCTAGATACTGCTTAGGAGGACGGTCTACATCATAGGCTTAAATACTCCCCATGGATATTCTTTTTTTTTAAAAAAAGAATTCTGTTTCTTTTTTTTTTTAATTATTAGTGATTTAATAATGATCGACAAGATTGGGGTAAGTGGGGTACAATTCCACACAGATCCCACCACCAGAGTTCTGTGTCTCCTCCCCTTCACTGGGAGCTTGTCTGTTCTTTATCTCTCTGGGAGTCTGGGTATTCTTAGTGAGGACCTAGTAAATGTTTGATCAGTAAGAGAATGCTTAAAAAAAAAAACTAATTTAGAGACCAATATGGTTCTTCAGGAAGCAGGCACCCTCTATGTTATTAGCTAATTGTTTGGCTCTCATAATATCAACTCTCAGTTGCTCCTGCTCATAGTGATCAGAGTTACTTAACACTCCTCCTGAGCCTCACAGGTCTACCCTGAACTCACTGCTGACACTGCCTCTTCAATTGTTAATGAGCTGCAAATGACTGCTAAGTAATAATGACATGAGTGGTGAAAGCAAGTTGTTATTGGGAGATGGAGCAAAAGAGAACAGTGCTGATTTGTCTCCTTAAAAAAATGTGTCAGCTAAGGACATAGGAGATGGCTCACCCAGTTAGTGAATCAGTTTGCAGGCCTGAGCTTGCACCAATCTTGGCACCACTTTATGTCATAACTGATTCATAGTCTTTCTTTCTTTCTTTCTTTCTTTCTTTCTTTCTTTCTTTCTTTCTTTCTTTTTTCTTTCCTTCTCTCTCTCTCTCTTTCTTTTTTTCTTTCTTTCTTTCTCACCATGTTGGTGTTATTGCTGGATAGGACAGAGAGTAATCAAGAGAGGAGGGGAAGACCAGAGAGGGGGAAAGAAAGATAAACACCTGTTGACCTGTTTCACCACTTGTAAAGTGAGCCTCCCCTGCAGGTGGGGAGCCAGGGCTCAAACTGGGATTCTTGTGCAGGTCCTTGGGCTCTGTGCCATGTGCACTTAACATGCTGTGCTAACGCCTGCCCCCTTTTTATTTAAAGTTCATTATATAGTTAATACACATATTAAAACATTTGTATTCTTGAAAAAGCACCCCTCCTGAGGAATTGATCCAGAGTCCTCTGGTTTGCTAGGCCCAGTCATATCAGAGGGCTATCACTGTAGCTTCACTGAGGAGTGAGTTTTCTCTCTTCCTGATTTCCTCTGATATATGAGAAAAAGCTGTGAAGGCAGTGCTTCCCTTCACTTGAGAGAAATCTGAACAGAAATTACAATCAAGAAAATGTATGTGCCCGGGGGGGGGGTGGCTGGGTATTGGTGCACCTAGTTGAGCGCACATGTTACAGTGTGCAAGGACCTGGGATCGACCCCCTGGTCCCCACCTGCAGGGGAAAGCTTTGCAAGTGGTGAAGCAGGGCTGTAGGTGTCTCTCTGTCTCTCTCCCTCTTTATCTCCCCCTTCTCTCTCAGGCATTTCCTGGTGACTTGTTTAGGATTTTCTATGTATACTATTGTAGCATCTGCTTGTTGTGACCTTTTTCCCTCTTTTATTCCAGTCTGTATTCCTTTACCCTTCCTCTTGCCTAATTGTAATGACTAGGAATCCCAATGCTATGCTGAATAGTAAAGATGCAACCCTGCCTTGTATCTGACTAGAGAGGGAAAACTTACAGTTTCTTACCACTGAGTATGATGTTGGCTATAAGTTTGCTAGTTTGGGCAGTTTCCCATAGATTCATGTTCTATTTAATGTTTTGATCATGAAAGGATGCTGGATCTTGCCAAAGGATTTCTGTGTTTCTATTGAAATAATCATGTGTGTTTCTTGGTTTTTCTTTTGTTGATGTGTTGGATCACATTACTTGACTTTTGTATCTTGAAGCTGCCTTGTATCCCTGGGATAAATCCTTCCTGGTCATGGTACACAGTGTTCTGAATGTACTGCTGTATATAATAGTCTAGGATTTTGTTCACTATCTCAGCATCAGTTTTTACTAGGGGTATCAGTCTGTAGAGTAGATAGAGTAGAGTATGTAGAGTAGAGTAGATAGGTAGAGTAGAGTAGGTAGAGTAGAGTAAGTAGAATAGAGTACGTAGAGTGGAGTAAATAGAGTAGAGTAGGTAGAGTAGAGTAGATATAGTAGAGTATGTAGAGTAGAGTAGATAGGTATAGTAGAGTAGGTATAGTAGAATATGTAGAGTAGAGTAGATAGGTAGAGTAGAGTAGGTAAAGTAGGTAGAGTAGAGTAGGTAGAGTAGGTAGAATAGAGTAGGTAGAGTGGAGTAAGTAGAGTAAGTAAAGTAGATTAGAGTAGGTAGAGTAGAGTAGGTAGAGTAGAGTAGGTAGAGTGGTGTAGAGTAAAGTAGTATGCTTGACCACTGCCCCCTTCAATTCTTTCCCTTTACTACTCTAGCTCTAGTGCTGGCAGCAGTTTCTTGCAATTGTTAATCTCTGTGTAGTTTTTTTTTTTATTCCTTCTTAGTTTTCTCAGTATGTCTGTAACTATTACTCAAGTTGCTTCTCTTTTTGCCAACTATCTTATTTTTAAAACAATTTAGAATGGTGGTAATTTATAAATTCAAATTAGTAAAGCTATTTTGATTCAAAAGCAACACACAAAATAGATGAAAAGTATGAAAATCAATAAATATTAAAATATACCAGGTAAAAAAGATGTCAGCCTTGTCATTTATATTTAGATATCTTGCAAAGTTGCCAGTATTCTTGAGTGTGCACTAATTTGCATCAGCAAAATATGTAAATTATATAGAAAGCTCAGAAAGTTTTCTACATTCCTATACAAAATTTAGTATTAAAAATAAAAAGCAGAGATAGGCTTTCTGACCAAGGAGAAAAGCCTGCCTATTCTTAATAATTAACAATGCTATAGAAGGAATTTTAAATTTAAAAGCAAAGCATTGAGGGTCTGGGTGGTGGCATGCCTGGTTATAGGCACATGCTACAGAGTGCAAGGACCCAGGGTTAAGCCCCTTTACCCCCACTTGCAGGGTGAAAACTTCAGGAGTGGTAAAACCTGGCTGCAGATGTCTCTCTCCCTCTCTCTCCCTCTCTCTTTCCTTCTTTCTTCTGGATTTTTCTTTGTCTCTATCCAATAAAGAAAATAGAAAGGAAGAAAAGAAGAGTTTAAAATAAAAATATTAAGTTAAACTGATACCCATGTTGTCTTTCCCAATTAAATCCATCTCTCTGAGGTCTTATTATCTCACCTTACACTAGTAGAACAATATCAATGTCCTGGTTGGGGTGATGAATTGATAAATTTGTATGTAAATTTGAAAGCAATGCAGAGATCTTTGTTTATATAATATTAATTTCTCCCCACTATCAGTACTAGTAAAACCTTGCATCTTTGGGAGCCAGGTGATAGAGCACCTGGTTAAATGCACATACTGCAAAGTACAAAGACCAAGGTTCAAGCCCCCAGCCCCCTCTTGCAGTGCAAAAGTTTTGTGAGCAGTAAAGCAGGGCTGCAAGTCTGTCTCTCTTCCTTTCTATCTCCATCTTCCCTCTTGGTTTCTGACTGTCTCTATCCAATAAAGATAATAAAAAATTAAAAAAGAAAACCTTGCATCTTCATCTGGCCCTAATAAAAACCCCCAAGAGTTTAGTTCTTTTTCGTCGTTACCTTTTGGGCAGAAGTAGACTCACCCCTTGGAACATTCCTTGTCAGGAGTCCAGGCTCAGCTGCATCCTTCACAAACTCCAATCATACAGTTATGGAGAATTCTCAGATAAAGATGCTAAAAACTCTTTTTAGAATTTACTTATTTATTTATTATTGGATAAAGACAGAGAAAAATTGAGAAGGGAGAGAGAGAAAAAGAGAGAGAGACAGAGAGAGAGAGAGAGAAAGACACCTGCAGACCTGCCTCACCACTCATGAAGCTTTTCCCCCTGCAGGTGGGGAGTCAGGGCTTGAACCCAGGTCCTTGCATACTGTAATGTGTGCCACTGCCTGGCCCTAAAGTGCCCCGGCCAGCAGGCCGTGAACAGGGGCTAGGAACCCACGAACCTGGAATGAATGGAACAGGAGACACAAGAAATGACAGCAAGACAGGATTCTGATCAAGCTGCAAAATTTTATTGTGTTCACAGGCATTATAAGGCTTTGGGGAAGGGAGAAGTGCTGGAGGAGGAGGAGGAGGGGGAGCAATCATCAGGGTGGAATGTTCCTTGCAACATACAATGGCCAAATCATGTTTGTTGCCACAGCTATGTGGTGTGTCACTTGTTTTCTGATAAATGGCCTACCTGAGGGTAAATGGTCTGCCCGTGGGGGAAATGAAAACTTGTCTCGAGGGCTTCCATTGTTTCAAAGCTTATCAAGCAGAGAAATGGCTCCTGGCATCTCCTCCTTTCGTTATAATTTAACTGAGGCAGGAAATCGGGGGTGAGGGGTAGAGACCTTAACAGCAGTTTTGGTGGGCATTAACCAGAGGGGCGAAGTATTGACCTTATTCCTCCCGCGGGGTGAATGTAAAACCAATCTTCCCGCATCTTATAAGGCTCTTGGTGTCTTTTTAGGGAGGGGAGGCAGAGCCACAGTTTCCAGGGTGCAGACAACTTCAAGGCAGAAGTTTTTTTTGCTGACACCAACCTCCATGCAAATCAGGTTTGCTTCACGGGGGACTCAGAGGCGGACTATAGGGTCCTCCCCCTGCAGTGCTTTGCCTCACACCCCTTACTGGTGTCCTTGTCCTGCCAAGGTTGGATGTCTCAATGCATAATTCTGAGTTTATGCCATCCGAAAGGGAGGTCTGTCACCCTCAGGTTCATCCAGGCCTCTGTCAGCCAAATCAAGCCTATGATAATGTATTTGTAAGGGTTTTGATGCCAAGGAGTCAATCTGCTGTTTTATAAAATCAGTAATCTTATTGAAAATAAAGGGTTCTAAGGTAATCATTAACAAAAGACTAATAAGGGTCCCATAAGGGGCTCTGTAGTGACTCAAGACTATTTGTGGTGGAGTCTATAGTCTGTTGTAATTTGTCAGAAAATTCATGGGAGGAATATATAGAGTGTCCTAGCGTGCCACCAGCAAGTCTAAGGGAAGCAGTCAGTGGATGTGATGTCCAGGGGAAGAAACACAGCACATCTGGTCCTCTGGTGGTGAAATTTTTCTTCTTCATAGAGGGTCAGCTGTGGAACAAGCAAAACTAGGAGGCAAGGACCAGGTAGAGAAGAATTGACATGAAAATATAGGATGGTGTTGTACCAAAACACAGAGGAGGTGCATACACATTAGGTGAGGTTCCTTGAACATGAGGAATATTTTGAGAAAAGTGAGCAGTCAATAAACATGCAAAGATGAAGTCAGCAGTGGTAGGTCAGCAGAAAGAGAAGACTTGGATAGGCTGGTGAGGTTAGCTGGAGTATACACTTCCATGGCGTCTTTTGTAGTAAGGACTTGCCAACAGGGACTCTGTGGATTTTGTAAGAGCAATAATGTCATCCACCATAATAAAAGGAAAACAAACATGGACATCCAGTGTTGAAAAAGAGAAAAAGAATATGTCTCTGTGACTGGAAAAGTGGGTGGCTTTGTCAATTAGATACAATAAATGGACAATTCAAATTTTTGTAAATATTAAGTTTTAGTATAGTTACTACATTGACACTTTAGCCAACTGAATACTGGGGGGTGCATTCCCCTTCTTTTTTATTAATTGAGCTTAAGGGTTTTAGTTTTTCTTGTTTGAGCTGTAGCCCACATAAATTTGGAAAAAATACCAACTGAAAAAAAATGTTTTTGTTTACTAAACATAGGTAGGTGAATTACATCAATCTGCCAGAGAGCACTGGCTTTTATCAATGGAGATTAATCTTAAAAGTCTGAATAGCAGGATCTTAATTAAACAATACAGGAGCCAGTAAAGTGCTCTCACTATGGCAGGTCAAGCGTTAAAATTTTAAGAGGCTTAAAAAATGAGAAAAATTTTAGGATATGAGTGACTTTAGGAGTCATCACACACCCATAAATAAAAAATGAAAAATGTTTAGTTTTAAATCTTACCATATGAGCAGTCAGTTCTTCATATGCAGATGTACCTATAATAATTTACTTAGGGAGAGAACTTGTACCAAGTTAATTGATGATCTAATGGTTAGAATTGGCTTGAGTTCTTTCATATGATTTTAGAAGGCTCTTTATTAAAATATACCAATATGTTATAGAAAGTCAATACCTAATATGTTGACATGATAAAATTTTTACCATTTTTGAGCATTATTTTAAACTGATGAGACAGTTTAATCACACTATTACAACTTTAGTTTACTAAGATCTTTACTCATCACAAAGCTATCATGAGTAAGTAGATATAAAACTCTTAACAGATTTTGCTCTTTAGAACTCTAATATGGCAACTTAAAAGGCTAAAATGAAACCTCATAGCTTAAATGTTCAAAATACTAATTTTGTTAAATCAGGATTTGCCAAAACAAATCTTTTATCAAACCAGAAGCACCATGTATTACCTTAATTTATCAAGAATAAACCTCTGACAGTGTCTTAAAACAAGCCAGATAATTTTTTACTCTCTAAAAGAACTGATTAAAGTTTGACATGTAGAATCTGTACTTTTCGGAGCATTTTTGTCTATATCAGACATAAAACTCTCTTAACTTTTTACCTAGTCTCTCTTATGTTTTAATATCTAAAGTTCTTTCTCAGGGAAAACCAGGGGCACACTTTTTGAATAAAATGTAAAAAGGTTAGCTAAAACATCTATACAGCTCTAAATTAGGCTGTCTCATATTTATTTGATAATTTTTATCTGGAAAATTTTTTTTTACATATCTTATTTAAATTAAACCTCATTTATCAGGGCAAAAGCCTTTGGCATGAAAATAATTAACATAACCATTGTGTTATATTTTATTAACCCCTGCCAGTTTTGCCTGTTTAGTTGAGAAAGTATTTTAAAACCTTTTTTTTTTTGAGTCACTTAAACAATTTTAAGTAAAATGTTAAACTTTGTTAGGATCTTTGCTTATCACAAAGATATCACACCCTTAGGGCAGCTATGAACAAGGGTGGGTACACAACTGAATTGATCTTTCACTTTGATTTGGATAGGTAACTTAAAAAGCTAAAATAAACCTTATAGCTGAAATGTTCAAAATTTTTACTGTTAACATTTCTTTTAGATGACCATTTTACACTAAATAATTTTGTTGAATCACATCTTCTGAATAAAAAATTTTATCAGGCCAGGAATACCACATTTAACCCTTTTTTCTTGGCAGGGCCACTGCTTTACCTGGACTGGGTTATTAGAAAGCCAATTCAAACATGGAGTTTGTTACGAATAGTGGCAGTTGGTATTGAGGTGCTGATAAGGTTTACAATTCTCACAAGAGTGAGAGACTGCAGGGGCCTTTTACCATGCCTAGAGATCTCAGAAAATCTTTTAACTAATGAATTGATGTCGATATTAGCTATCAGAAGGACGAAACTGTCCTATATTTTACTTTGGTAAAGGTGTGCTAACGCTATGAGTCGGGATCTTTAAAACCACATTTAGCTTAACTAAATCTTATTTAAAACTTAAAACAAACTTTAGTTACTTAGGGGTTAACACACATTAATGGAAACAAGGTTAGCACACAGACTTAAAGCAGACATTCTTGGTGAAAAGAAAAAATTTCCCTTTGAAAAGCGGCTTTTGGATTTCTAACTCACAGCCTCCCAGGAGGGGTGTTTGTGGCTAAGAATGATTGACTGAAGTGTTTGCCAATCTGTGGAGCAGGAGCTCTGTGCCATGATTGGCTGCGTGGACAGAACAGGCAGGCTTAGTTTACCGCCACACAAGCGTGGAGAAAAATCTTTGAAAGTTCTTTTTCTGGGCTAAGGTACATTTTACAGTTTTAAAGAAACAATTCATTAAATTTCTATCAAAAGTGTGTACTGGTTCTCTGATTAATAGCTTTTAAGTTAAAGAGAAAGTCTTGTTTGATTGATTTCATTCTTTTTTTTAAAGAATAGCTTGCAAGCCAGATAAGATCTCACTCAGAATTGGTTTAACACTTTCTGAGAGTAGAGGGAAAAAAGCTGGATCTTTTTGGCTGGCTAATTTTAAGATAATGCCAAATCAAGAGCTCACAGTTCTTTAACTAATTGTAAATGCTCTCATTTTTTTTTTACTAATTTTCTAAGGGAAGATGTTTTTTGTGCTAGTTGTGGGGGATCTTAAGGTTGTCAAAGAGGGGTAAATCTTAACAGGAGGGCACTTAGCAGGTGACCTCAGGGGCGGGGTCTCCTGAGTCAGGCATTGGAATAGAGTCAGACTCACAAACAGAAGGTGGCCGGTTGTGTCCCTGTAACACTTTTTCTCCCTCTCTCATGACTCACTGTACATCAGGACAATGTTTATAGACTTTGAGTTTATCATTTACTAATTTCCAATAAGAAAAATCCTGGACTGGAATCTTTTCTGGACCAAAGGTCTCATAAAAATCTCTTAAACAGTTTCCTACTCTAGCCTATCTTTTTTCATCAATAGTCCCCTCTAAGGGAAAACATGGACAAACATTACTCACAAAATAAAGAAAAACTTCTTGAGATCCTTTTTCTTGACCCTTACTCCTCGTGTCTTGAGGGACTCCCTGAGTCCTTTAATAAACAGATCTTGTTTACTAAATTCCTGTCCCATGGTAGTGCTTACCTCACCGCTGTGACACTCTTCCAGATGTGACTCATGGCCGGGCAGTTCTGTGGCCATCTATGCGAGCCGGTGCATTACTCCCTCGGCCGTAGTGGCTCAGTTAATTCGGATAGGCCTATCCTCTCGATCAGCGGTGTTCCTAGGTCCAGAAGGCTTCTTTGCCCCACGTTCGGGCGCCAGATTCCCTGGCCAGTGGGGCGTGAACAGGGGCTAGGAACCCATGAACCTGGAATGAATGGAACAGGAGACACAAGAAATGACAGCAAGACAGGATTCTGATCAAGCTGCAAAATTTTATTGTGTTCACAGGCATTAAAAGGCTTTGGGGAAGGGAGAAGTGCTGGAGGAGGAGGAGGAGGGGGAGCAATCATCAGGGTGGAATGTTCCCTGCAACGTACAATGGCCAAATCATGTTTGTTGCCACAACTATGTGGTGTGTCACTTGTTTTCTGATAAATGGCCTACCTGAGGGTAAATGGTCTGCCCATGGGGGAAATGAAAACTTGTCTCGAGGGCTTCCATTGTTTCAAAGCTTATCAAGCAGAGAAATGGCTCCTGGCACTAAAGAGTCTTTCTTGAAAGGAAAAAAAAAAACCAAAACAAAACCCTGATCTCTATTTTTCTCCTAATACACTGTTTTATGTTCCACCGGTTCTCTATTCTGTGGAAAATGATACTTCAAAGAGTCATTTGAAGAAAGCATATGGGGAAAGGAAGTGGAAAAAAGATATATGTATATGTCAATAACCAAGGTATAAATATGTGAGAATATTATTATAATATCAGAATAGAATTTTCACTTTGCATTTTAATCACCTCATTTACATACATCTGAAATCATGATATTTTTAACATAGTCTGATTAGATCAGTGGATGGCTATATTGCTTACTTTATATTTAGAGAGAAATTTTGTAGTACGAGATTCTGAATAAAGTATAATTAACCTCCAGTGTTTTGTTCATGTTTCAAACCTTCAGTTCACATGCTTTTGTGAATTAACTCTTTGATTTGGAATAAGGCATAGTTGAAACATGATTTGTAAGATAATCCATTTTAAGTTCTATATTCCAGAGATGATCATACAAACAGGCTGTAAAACAGAGAAAAGAAGACGCTATAACAGCTTCTCATCCTGCCTTTGAGGGGAATTGCTTATATTGTTTGAATAATAGTGTATTATGTCATTTAAACCAAAGTGGACATAAGGGCATTGCCATTAAGGAGAGAACAGAAATTACATGGAGCTATCAAAGGACAATAGAATCTTCAGTGTGTAATATGTGTGTGCATTTGTACTGTAATGTAGAAGAGACTTTTAAAGACCTTTTATTTTGTAATCAATCAATAATTAATTATTTTTATTAGAGGCAGAGAAAAATTGAGAAGGGAATGGGAGATATAGAAGGAGAGACAGAGACACCTATAGCCCTACTTCACCACTCAAAAAGTTTTTCCCCTACAGGGGCGGAACCAGGGGCTTGAACCCAGATCCCTGCACATTGTCATGTGTGCACTTTAACCGGGTGCGCAATTACCTGGCTTGGATAACGGACTATTTGTGTTCCTCTACGTCCTCAACCACTCTTGCACTTAGATCCTGATACGCTATGAGATCTTGGCAATTAGAGTGTGAACAAAGTGTTATAAGAGTTTCTATTTGTATGTTTTACTTCTCACTACAAACCACAAGAGCCTCTGGATCTCTTGTGACTCTCAGAGAAGTCTGGGGATACTCATTATCCTGTTGCAACTGGAAGAAAACAGAGGACAAGCCAATCATAAAGATATTTGCTATGTTAAATCACTACAATATTGCACTTCATTAGTTACAAAGTACCAACTTCAGCAGTTGTTCTAGGAATGTTAGGATTAAGGAGGTGCTTGTGCAGTGAAAGGAGACAAGTGTAACACAGGCAGTGGGTTAAGTGCACATGGCACAAAGTGCAAAGACCAACATTGAGATCTGGGTTCGAGCCCCTGGCTCCCCACCTGCAGGGGAGTCCCTTCATAGGCGGTGAAGCAGGTCTGCAGGTGTCTGTCTTTCTCTTCCCCTCCTTTCTACATTTTTCTCTGTTCTATCCAACACAACAACATCAATAACTACAACAATAAAACAACAAGGGCAACAAAAGGGAATAACTAAAATGTTAAAAAAAAAAAAAAAGAAGGAAAGATACATACTTCCAGATGCTACCATGATGCCAACCAGACTTACCTGGGCAGATGACCTCACCAATGTGTCCTGGAGCCCTGCTTCCCCATAACCCCACCCTACAAGGGAAAGAGAGAGGCAACTGGGAGTATGGATCAGCCTGTCAATGCCTATGTTCAGCGGGGAAGCAATTACAGAAGCCAGACCTTCCACCTTTTGCATCCCACAATGACCTTGGGTCCATATGCCCAGATGGTTAAAGAATAGGAATGCTATCAAGGGAGGGGATGGGATACAGAGTTATGGTGGTGGGAATTGTGTGGAGTAGTACTCCTCTTATCCTATGGTTTTTGTCAGTGTTTCCTTTTATAAATAAAAATTTTAAAAGCTTACATAATTTAAGTTTAAAAACTACACAGTAAAATCAGAAACCTGATCAGAGACAAGATGGAGAAATACCCCCACTGCTTCACCCATCCAAAGGATTTCAATAGACATCACTTTTGTTCTGACATGTGGATAAGTTTTTTTACATTAATATATTTATTTATTATTGGATAGAGACAGGGAAATTGAGGGGGGAGACAGAGAGGGAGAGAGGCAGAGAGACACCTGCAACACTGCTTCACTGCTCATGAAGCCTTCCTCCTGCAGGTGGGGACCAAGGGCTTGAACCCAGGTCCTTGCAGACTGTAATGTGTGGCCTAACCAGGTGAACTCCAGCCTGGCCCTGACAAGTGGATAAGTTTTCAAGTGACTTTTATTATAATCATTAGTTCAGGCTTTATTTTGCCATATGCTATAATATATATATATATATTCCAATATCATTTTATCGAGGGAATATTAATTTACAAGATTTTTGTTGTTACATAGGCACCTTTCCACATTCCCCAAGATAGGTATCAGTCCATTTCTTCTCAACCAAAACACCCTCTTATTCAAAATCTTGGCAAGAAAATCCTAGGAATCACTGTTATTATCTCACTTTAATGATTATGAAACTGAAGCTGAAAGAGACTAGCAAATTATTCAGGGGAGCAGTTAGTGAAGGGGTGGAGATAGGAGTTAAGCAAATGCTCACTCTTAGGCAGGACAATGAAACACACCACATACACTAAGCATCTGAAAGAGAGAGCAAATCCAGTAAACTGAATAGGCGTTTCTCTGAACAGTCAAATTTTCCACCATACAATGGGTGCTGGTAAGATATGTCTCTGGTGACTATTCCTCTCAATTCAATTTAACTGTGTTTCTGAACAAATGATTTTTCTGCAAATACACCTCAAACGTTAGCAGCAAAGCAAGCTAGCTAACTGGTAATTTTACTGCTCTCTTGATCATTAACCCTTGTCATGAAATGGGCAAAATAACAATACATTTCCCAGTTGATTTGACGAAACCACCAAAAGCCACTCCACACAAAAGACACTACACAGTAGCGCAGCAGGTTAAGCGCAGGTGGCTCAAAGTGCAGGGACCCACATAAAGATCCCGGTTGGAGCCACCGGCTCCCCACCTGCAGGGGAGTCGCTTCACAGTGGTGAAACAGGTCTGCAGGTGTCTATCTTTCTCCCCCCCTCTACGTCTTCCCTTCCTCTCTTCATTTCTCTGTCTTCCCTTCCTCTCTCCATTTCTCTCTGTCCTATCCAACAATGACAGCAATAACTACAACAATAAAACACCAAGGGCAACAAAAGGGAATAAATAAATATTTTTTAAAAAGGTTTCTGAAATTCCTCTGTTACTGAGTTTCCTCACTGGTCTGTGGGGGTAAAGCAAGTATCTCTCTAGAGAGTGGATAGATATATTTATAGATGTGTTAGAATAAGAAAATCAGATCATGTTCATCACAGATAGCTTGAGTTAAAACTTTAATACCTTTATTTTCATCTGTTTTGTGCCACTAAATTCTATTCCATTTTTAAGATTTTATTATGTTTTTAATATGAGAAGATGGTGAGAAAATGAGAAGGAAATAGAGAAAGAGGAAAGAGAAACAGATAGAGAGAGAGAGAGAGAGAGAGAGGGGGAGATGGAGAGAGAGAGAGAGAGAGAGAGAGATGGAGAGAGAGAGAGAATGACCTGTCGCTCGCTTTACCACTTGTTAATCTTCCCCCTTCAAGTGGGGACAAGGGCCTTGAACCCAGCTCCTTGGGCATGGTAATTCACACATTCAACCTTGTGCACCATGAGCCAACCCTCCCCCAATTCTTTAACTGGTCGTGGACTCAGTATTCTATAATGAGGGTGATGACAGCTTGGTGATGGGTGAAATGCACTGACAGCTATCTGGGGGTGATATGACATTGTACTCTGTGGCACCAATAGTCTTGTAATCATTTTCTCACAAAAGAAATTTGGTTGAAGAAAAAATGAAAAAAAAATTGACTCAAATCAGTCCATCTTCTGTCATCACCCCTGGGCTGGATGATGTACAACTACCACAGTTCATGCAGCTGTGGTGAAGATATGAAGGTGTGGGGTGGGAGTACATTCTGGTCACAGACCCTGTGGTCATCTCAGTAAGCAAATAGCTCATCAGTTACACAAGTTACTATTATTTGTTGTGGAAAGCACTAAGCAGAACTTGGACTGGAGTTAGTACAAGTACAAGTAAAGGACTCTAGGTTCGGGGGACTGCTTGTGAAGTGACTTCCCTGCAGGTGGAGAGCCGGAGGCTTGAGCTGGGATCCTTTAGCTTGTCCTTGTTCTTTGTGCCACCTGCGCTTAACCCGCTGTGCTACAGCCTGACTCCGACTCCCTAATTGTACCTTTCTTATCCTATCGTCTTGCCAATTTTTAAATAAATTTAAAAAGAACTAGGAGTAGGACTGTTCTCAAAATTATAGTATGTATTTAAGTCTCTGAAGAATGCATGAAGTCTTCTCTGTAAGTGGCATAGTCTGAAGGCATTCTGTACTGCAAGGATTAAAGTTGGGTAGTATCACACATACACTTGTTCAAAACTTCCACCATCATATCTGAGACCCATGTAAATACAAGTTGAAAAAGAGGTCAAACTTCATTCCCCAGTTGATCCAAATGTTGCTTCTTCTCAACACTCCCTTAGTTATGTTGTCTCCTTATGTTTAAAAATAAGTAAGGAAAAGCAATCCCAGCCATGGCTCTGGGCAAATATATCAGCTTGAAACCCTAATCCTGTCATTCAAAGCCTGCTACATTTTGTCCCTTACCTATCTTTTCCTTCTTATTCTAAATAGACTCTCCCCCTTATTCTGTTTTCCAGACTTGTTGTCTTGTAAGCTGTCTTTTAAAACTCTTTGGTCATTTCTTTCCTGAAAGTATTTTTCAAATTACTTTATACAGAATGTTCCCTTAAACAAAATGAAAAGACAATGGGTTTTACATATCCTATTCATAATTTCTCCTAAAGTATTATTTAGACTTCTTTATTCTCTCATTTCTCTAGGAGTTCTGGTCATGTTTGCTTTCTACACTGAATTATTTTGGAACGTTACTTTAAGCATATAGTTTATGAAGAAATATGATGATAATAAAATCTGGGCAGATATCTAAGGGAATCTCAGACAACTTATTTCCAAAAATTCTTTCCCTCAGTCTGTGCACTTGCTCCCAACATCTGTAGCATCAGTCTTTCCCAAATGGTTCCCTGTGATGGTCAGAAAAGATCTGTTTTTCTAACACGTATCACATTAGTATATGGAAAAACTTAACAATCAGTTTAAAGAATGCAGATTACTTTGATTTATGGACAGATTCAGAAATAAGTTTGTTTTTTTTTAAATCATAGAAGCCTATCTTAAGTCAGATTTAACATCTGTAAGTTTCTGTTATATGAAATCAGAGTTCTGTCCTCCTTGAGACCTTTACCTCATTCCTTAACAAGGGATAGAAATTCCTCCGTGCCCGCAACACCCCCCCCCCCACATACACTTCGTCCCATTGACTTTAGAATTTATGCTAATATGAATGTTTCATAGCCTTGTGCTTAAATGTGGTCTTTTTCTCCACTACTAATCTTTCTGATATTCATTTATTCGCTAGGCTAAGAAGACCCAGGAAGACCACTGAGCTGTCGGGGGGAATGCTCCCTGGTGGCTTGACAACCACGTCAACTTTGCTTTCCTTCTTCGTTTTCTGAAATGACTCTGTGACTTTTCCTGCCTAATTGAGTACAGTGGGAGTGTGGCGTTCAGATGCCTGAGTCTGGGTCTGAAGAAATTGAAAGACTGTGCTTCCTTCTTCTTAAATTGGGAGACTGTGTAGGAAAATCAACCACTGGGAATACCACATCATGAGGAAGGCAAGCCACTAATGTGGAGAGATCATTTGGATGAACATTGCCAGTCAAACTGTGGAATTTCAAGTCATAGCAGAAATCAGCAGACTTCAGGTGAGTGATGGATTCCTGCCATAGACATACAGAGCAAAGGAAAGGTTCATCTGCTCTACCAGTCCACAGAATCCTGAAAATTATTAAACCGCAGTGGTTTTAAACCATAGTCCAGACTAGATAAATTAAACCATTTCCTGAGCTGCTTAGTTGATATTTGAGGAAAAAATTTATACAATTTGAATTTGGAAGTTTTTTTCTTTAAGTACTGTCTTTTACTGTTAGTATTTCATGTCTACCAACCAAGGAATTGAAATTTTTTGTTAACTCTACTTCTTAAATGATATGACCTCCTTAAGTTACCTCTGGGCTTGAGTTCTATCATGATTAAAATGGAAATAATCATATGTGTATTTTTTTTATTGAGGGGGCTAATGCTTTAAGGTGCAGTCATGACACAGGAGTATAATTTCGTTATGCACCAGGTCATCAAAGACCTCCCCTTCACCCTCCCCTGCCCCACCTTGCCCAGAGTCCTTTGCTTTGGTGCGATACACTATGTCCAGCCCATGTCTCACTCTGTGCTCTTCTTCCTTGGTTTTTTTAATATGATAATATTTTCTAACTCCTAAGTGCATTGAGAGGATTGAATTAATTAGTGTTAGTAACATTCTTAACACAGGGTTTGATTGTAGTAAGGGCATATTAAATGCATGCAATTGTGGTGACTCTGCACAAGGGATAAACTAATTACAAAAATATCTGATAAGAAGATTCTAGAAAATCATTACTGCAGTTGAAGTTGAAGATTAAATATTCTTTTTTTCTTTTTTTTTAACATTTAAATTGTTTTAAATATTTATTTTCCCTTTTGTTGCCCTTGTCATTATTGTTGTTGTAGTTATTATTGTTGTTATTGATGTCGTCGTTGCTGGATAGGACAGAGAGAAATGGAGAGAGGTGGGGAAGACAGAGGGGGGAGAGAAAGATAGACACCTGCAGACCTGCGACCCCCCTTTAGGTGGGGAGCCGGAGGCTTGAACTAGGATCCTTCCGCAGGTCCTTGCATTTTGTGCCGCAGGCGCTTAACCCACCACGCTACCGCCCAACTCCCCTAAATATTCTTTCTATACCCATATAAATATGTTCGTTATTTCTGAGAACACTAAAGGATTTCCGCATCATTTTTTTCTTCTGATTTTTCTATTAAGAAACTTCACACTCTAATTTGTTATTAGATGTTAGTAAACCTGCTAATTTTAAAGCCCTTATATTTGGGAAGAGTTTGTGCTAGTAGTTGTATTTTTAAGATTTTGGTTTTGAATCCAAATTATTTTGTATCCAAGCAGTATGCAAACAGTATGTAAAAATCCCTGAGTTAACCTATGCAAATAAGACTTTTGGGGGTTACTTCATAATACAGATTTGTAAGATGTTTATGCAGCTTTCTCACCAAAATCATTTTACCAATTATCCCCCTAGGATTTTTCTAATGTGTCATTGCCAGGCAGAATAATACTTTTAGTATTTCTGATATGTCTTCATGATTAGTAGATGAGATCTGTGATAATATTTTTAACAAGGAAGTTTTGTTATATCTCTTACAAACTGTTATGGGATTCTCAGGATGTTAACTGGTGCTCGGTATGTGACCACTGTTTCATGAACTATTTATACTGATTTATCTAGATGCCTCACAAGGAACTGTATGAGCAAACAAAACAGACAAACAAAAGACTGTCTCCACTAGATCTTAATTCTCAGTGTTAAAAATAGACAAATATAATATTAAGTATTTACCAAGGGCCAGGAAGAACTAGATTAGTTTATTTACATAATAAATCCATGTTAATTACAACTGTTTTAGGGATTATGCACATTTCAATAATATATAAATGAGTCCTAAAATAAAACTCCCAGGCAGCCTTTCCAAGACCACACTGTGAGAAGTAGCAGGGCTGGGACAAAACCCACCCAGTTAACATTTGTTGGAATCCTACATCCATTCAATGTAACATCATGGTGAGGGCAGGGAATTTCTCAATTGGAGTTGAAGTTTTTTACTTTGTTATATTTTATCGTAGTGGATTTGAAGGCTCTTGTAACAGTCACTGCTGTTACATCATGGGTGTCATTTATTGTACCTAACTTTCTGTTTCCTATAGATTATTCATTCCTGCTTTTATTTTACTCATTGTTCTTAATTTCCTCCATGTGATATGGGAGTGGGTGAGTTAGATAATTTACTCTTTTTACTTTTTAAAAAGATTTTAAAGAAATTAATTTTCCTTTTTGTTGCCCTTGTTTTTTATTGTTGTTATAGTTATTATTGTTGTTATTGATGTTGTCATTATTAGATAAGACAGAGAGAAATGGAGAGAAGAGGGGGAGACAGAGAAGGGGCAAGGAAGACAGACACCTGCAGACCTGCTTCACTGCCTGTGTAGCGACTCCCGTGCAGGTGGGGAGCCGGGGCTCAAACCAGTATCTTTATGCTGGTCCTTGTGCTTCCGCTTCACGCCACCTGCGCTTAACCCACTGCACTACTGCCTGACTCCCTTAATTTTTTTCCATTGGCAGGATTAATGGTTTACAGTCAGCAGTTGATGCAGTTGTTGATACATGTATAAAATTTTATAGTTTTCTGCACAATACTCTAAACCCTCCCCACCTAGCTTTTCCTTCACCGTTGTGTACCATGGTCTGAAAGCCCCCATATACCCCCAGAGTCTTTTACTTTGGTGCAATACACCAAACCCAGTCACAAAACTCCTTTCTGTTTCCCCTTCTGTTCTTATTTCTCAACTTCAGTCTATGTGTGGATTCATCCCATATTCATCCTTTTTCTGACTGATCTCACTTAACATGATTCCTTCAAGATCCATTGAAGATGAGATGAAGAAGGTGGAATCACCATTTTTAATAGCTGAGTAGTATTCCATTGTGTATCTAGACCACAACTTGGTCAGCCACTCATCTGTTGTTGGACACCTGGATTGCTTCCAGGTTTTGGCTATTACAAATTGTGCTGCTATAAACATCGGAATACACAAATGTTTTTGGATGGGTGTGTTTGGTTCCTTAGGATATATCCCCAGGAGAGAAATTTCAGGGTTATAGGGTGGGTCCAGAGTTCTCCAGACTGCTCACCATGGGGGTTGGATCAATTTATATTCACACCAGCAGTCCAGTAGGGTTCCTTTGTCCCCATGACCTCTCCAGCATTTGGTGTTGCTATCATTTCTGATAAATCCCACTTGGTTTGTAGGATTTATCCCAAACAGAATTGACCCAGATTTACATGGAAGTAAAACATGTCAAGGTGGTACTCGTTGCATTGAATAGGGTGGGATCAGCAGATGAAGTATCAGTTGGTGTGAATTGAGAGGAGCATGAAGGAAAGTGAGCCCCACCCTAGAGGTTCCATGACTGGGGGAAATATAGGCTTTATAGAGGAAGTGGGAAGTTCCTGCTGTCTTAGGGCTTAAGAAGGCAATAGATAGTTATTGCTATAATCAAATTATTTGGCAATTGTGTTATGAAAATCCGATTGTTAAGATTTTCTGTATCATACAAAAATATGTACACAGACCAGTGGAACGGAATTGAAAGCCCAGAACTAAAGCCCTCACACCTATGGACATCTAATTTTTGATAAAGGTGCTCATATTATGAAATGAAGGAAGGAGGGTCTCTTCAAGAAATTGTGCTGGGATGTTGTAGCGGTCAGGTGTCGGGCTGCACCGCGGAGAAGAGAGTGGATGTCCGGAGCAAAGGGGTACACAAATCTTTATTATAGGATGGGGAGGGTGGCTCAGGCCACGTGGAGTCAGCCGATGTCCCCACTACCTGACCACGGGGTGAGAGAAGGGGGCGAGATCTGAGAGAAGGGGGAGCTGAGAGCCCAGAGAGAGGGGGGGTGAGGGGGCTTTTTATTGGGTTACAACCAGGGGTGACTTGTGGGGCCAGGATTGGTTGAAGGGGGCACTGCTAGGATATCGTGGGGCATGGTAAAACCTAGGGGCGGAGGCTGCATCAGAATAATTCCTCAGCAACACTGGGAAAACTGGTTTGAAATATACAGAAGAATGAAACTGAACTACTTTGTCTCATCAGAAACAAAAGTTAATTCCAAATAGCTCAAGAATCTGGATGTTAGACTAGAGACTATCAAATACTTAGAGGAAAATATTGGTGGAACACTTTCCCACCTAAACCTCAAGGAAATCTTCGATAATACAAACCCAATAGCAAGGAAGACTAAAACAAAAACCAATCAGTGGGGCTAGATGCTTTTTATCAGTAGTATCAGCACATAGCTTCATCTAGATCACAAGTCCTCATCTTAACTGTATGTGTGGGATTGATAAAATGGTGCTTCTTTTTCTTCTTTCCAGAATTTTGTTTTTGTGTTTCAACAATGAAAAGAAATAATTAGGAAACATTTGCAGTAACCTTACCTTTTTACACTTCTGTAAAGTCATTTGTCTGAATAATAGACAATAATATCCCATGGAGTGCTAAACTTCTGTTCTCCTTTTTCTTTCATTTAAGTTTTAATTATACATCTGTGAGTTGGTTGCCCTTGGCCCAGGTGCACTCAGTTCACAGGTGATGGAGAGAGATGGTTGCTAGGCAACATCACCTGCATCAGATAGGCTATTAGATATTACTTTTGAAAACCTTATTTGAGGAGATCTGAGAGCAAAAATGCTTCAAGTTTTTATAAGTTGAAGCCCTAGAAAGCACAGAGTTTTGAAATAAACACACAGATGATTTTAAGAGAAGTATTAGAAATGTGAAAACTAGATAAAATATTTGTAATTTATAGCTTTTAGGTAAATTTCTATTTTTTTTCTTTCATTTTTCCTCCCCTTTTGATAACAGACACATTCTGCTGTGAATTTTGGTGGTCGTGGGATTGAACTTGGAACCACTGAAAGATAAGTTGATGTGACTTAATTTTTTAATGAAGTGCTTTGGCACTGTCTTTTACATTGGTGGACAGCAACTCACCATAGCTACAGAAGACTAAAGAAAGTACAACTATCTCCCAGTGTCTGTGAGCTGGATCTCCAGCCATGACTTAGCTGGTCTCTGCTTAGTCTCACAGCCTGCAACCACAACTGGGCCTGGCATCTTAGAGTTCTGGAAACTCTTCAAAATTCATATGGTTATTATCAATACTCACTTCCTTGCATTAACTTAACTGAAGTTTCACCTTGCAGGTCAGCAACAGAAAAATCCAGCTTCCAGTATTTGAGTTCAGGGAAACCCTAAACTCCATTTCCAAGTGTCTGGGTGTGACCCAACCATTTCCTTACACCTTCCCTTTGACTCATTGAATTCACATGATTAGGACTTAGGGATGTCAGTAAGTTAACAAGAAAAGAAAATATTTGCCACTGAATACTATATAACCCTAGCATCAACATCTCCTGTATTCACATACTCACTCAAGGGGCATAGACAAAGGTGTGGTTCATTGGAGAACATCCTAGAATTCAACTTGACATTTCACTTTTTGTCCTAGTATTCTTGAAGACCTTACATTTTGGAGTGAGAGAATAGCATCTGGAAATTTTTATTTCTAACTTCTCCTGATTATTGAACTTTTCTTTCATTTTTATTGGCAATCAAATTAATATCAAGTGTGATCTATTCGAATAACATTATGGTCAAAGCTGTTCATTTGGAAGGACATCTTTCTGGATCATTGACTGCCTAGTGCATGTTGAGGAGCATCATGTGCAGACTTGCTATCTGATGACCCAAATTTTTATATTTGTGATTTAATAATGGTTGACAAGACTGTGGGATAAGAGGAGGCACATATAGTTCCCACCACTAGAGTTCCGTACCCCCTCCCTCCATTGGAAGTTTTCCTATTCTTTATCTTTCTGGGAATATGAACCAAAATTCTTTAGGGGGTGCAGAAGGTAGGAGATCTGGTTTCTGCAATTGCTTCTCCACTGAACATGGGCATTGGCAGGTGGATCCATTCCCCAGACTGTTTCTATCTTTCCTTAGTGGTGTAGGGCTTTGGGGAGGGGAGGTTCCAGGACACTTTGGTGAGGTTTTCTGCCCAGGGAAGTCAGGTTGGCCCAATGACTTAATTTTATGCCTCTGTCCAGCAGACAGGTGCTGATTGTCATACAAGCACAGGGAAGAGATGAAGGTTTATCATTTGTGTTTGATCTGGTTGTTGGTAGAAATAAATGTTTGTACTTGATTACAGCACAGAAGTCTAAAGTGTACTAGTCATGTCCACTATTTTCTCTGGGTGTAGGCCAGGGTTCATTTTACTGCTGTTAAATATCTCCTTCGCTGCTACTTCACTACATGCAGAGACACTGTCTCAGGTGATGAAGCAATTTAAGTGTGGTTTGCAGTCAAAGCCATGAAAATGTTCCTAGAGAATATCTGCTTATTGGTTGCTTTCCTGGAACCCAAGCTTATGACTAAGAAAATATGGTAACAATAGAAAAATAAAAAGTAGTACAAGTCCTACAGAGACAATAATGGTTCTGCAAAAGACTCTAATGCCTGAGGCCCCAAGGTCCTGAGTTCACTCTCAGCACTATCACAAGCCAGAACTGAACAGAGCTCTGATGTCTTTCATATCTTTCACTCTGTATCCACATTTAATAATAAAAAAGAATTAGCATTTTTTAAAGTGTTACAGGACATTATGCTCTCAAGACTCTTCCCATAATGACATCTATGTAAATTCTACTGTATATATTATGTCCGGCTTTCATTCATTTTCATCCTCAGATGAATCTATTTCTGGATAAGTTTTGTCTAGGCATTTGTGTATCTCACAAAAGAATGCAGACTGTATTCTTTCTGTGGAAGGCTTGTTGTCTGGATTCTAAAATGTAATTGTCAATCTTGACCAGCTTAGAACGGGCTTCAGTATTTCTTTCCCAAAACACAAAAGAATCTATTTAGGAACCACATTTAGATAACTAATAGATGAAAAGAGTGTGCTATGAGTTATCTGCCAATGTTTTGAGCTTTTTACTATATCAAGACCCCTCCATGTGTGCGCACGCAAACACACACACACACACACACACACACATACACACACACACATGAATTATAAACATGAGGCACATACTTCTCTTAATCAGATTGTATTATTATTTGCTCTACTAATTGAAAAGACTGGGGATAAAGCAGAATGAGCAACTGATATGTGACCAGATGGCCCAAACGATTCGATGAGGGAAAAGTCCATTCAATAAATGATGTTGTGAAAACTAGAGATAAAACTGGAATACTGTTTATGCCATTCACCAACATTAGCTCAGAATGGCTTAAAATATCTGGGTATTTGCTATTTATCATTTTATTTTTTTAAAAGTCTCTATTTATTATTGGATAGAAACAGAGAGAAATTGAGAGAGGAGGAGGTAGAGAGGGAGAGAGACAGAGAGATAACTGCAGATTTGCTTCACTGCTCATGAAGCTTTCCCCTTGCAGGTGGAGACTGGGGACTTGAACCTGGTTCCTTGTGTACTTTAATGTCTGATGAACCAGTTGCACCATTACCTGGCCCCACTATTTGTCATTTTCTTCATAGAAATTTAATTTCTATTTCCCTTGAGACTGTTTCTGCATTTTTGATACGGGGCTGAGAGGAAACATGCCATGCACACTTTATGGAATATGAGTTTTCCCAGTGTGGGCTCAGAACTATAAGATACACTTTACTTTTCATTTTGTTTGATACTTAAACTGAGGTTAAATTGTCCTTTAAGGGAATATTTGATTGGCAACACTTTACATTGTGAGGAAGATGACACAAGTTCAAAGTATTGTCATCCCAGTGTCTGTCAAGAGGAGGGAGGGGAGGGGAGGCTTTTTTTTTTTTTTCAGATGAATGCAACATCTGACTCTAAAAATATCAAGCATGAATAAGAAAATAAGAATAGGACTGTGGAAGCATATGTGATCGTTTCCTTCTACTTTACAATTCAAAGCAAAATTGCCAGAGGTGAAGTTCCACCTTGAGAAGCCTGTCACTTGAGTCTGTTGTCTCTGAGAGCTCCAGCTCACTTTTCCATATTTTGTATAAACCCCTTTTACTAATTTAGAGGAGGTCATCTCAATAGAATAAATTAGAGAAGTGTGTCATTCAGAACAGCGCAGCTGCATTCTCTGTCCCAGGCATCAGCTGGCTGGAATCAAGGCATTATCCAAGTTCAGTTTTGGGGGGAGGAATTGAGAGGTGGAGGAGGAGATAGAGAGAAGGACACTTACAGACCCGCTTCACTGCTTGTGCATTAACCTACCTGCAGGTGGGAAGCTGGGGCTTGAACTTGGGTCCTTGCTCACCGTAATGTGTGTGCTTAACCAGGTGAACCACTTCCCTCTTCTTTTCTTTTTTTTTTAATGTGACATTAATAATGTATGATAGGCCAGCACACAAAACCATATTAAAAAGAAGAACTAAGGTGATGGGATAAATAGGAACTTAGCTTTTCAGCATAGGTAGCAGAAAAAAAAAAAACTCTTGTGGGTGATATGCTTAGTATAAACATTACTTTGTATGTATCACTGCCAATAAGAAATAGTCATATCTGCTCATGTAACAAAATATTTTTCCTTTCCTTTGTTCTCCGGACACCAGTTTGGGTCTGAGTACATTAAACTGATGAAAAGGAATTTTTACAATTATTTGAGCTCCCTTATAAAGCAAGACTAGGTCAGATTCTTTTTTGTCTTGTGAACTTCAGTAAAATTTTAAGTGTGTGAGTTTTGCAGTTATGAGAGGGAGAACTTCAGTTCATAATTTTGTCATTTGAGAAGAAGGAAACAAACATTTCTTTAAGTTAAAAATGAGAAAAAGAGAACCTACACGTCATCTAGGCACAAAGTGGAGTTTGTCAAGGTCACTTCTTGGCATATTGGTTCATTTAGACTTCTCATTCTATTTGATACAACAAAGCATGAAATCAAGAGAATTGGATTCTTCTACTAAGGTGAATTGCAAAGTCACAGCTCTAAATTATTGCTTTGTTTGAGTAACAAAATATTTGTGAAAGGACATTTTCTGTATTTAGTTATTTATATAATTTTAATAGCTGTCAGAAATGCAGTGGTACTATATATGTGTGTGAGAGAGTGTGTGTGTGTGTGCTGCAATTTAATATATATAGATTGCTTTTTTATCATTCTAAATCTTTTTTTAAATTTTTTAAAGTTTATTTTAAAAAGGAGACATTAAGGAAACCATAGGATAAAAGGGGTACAACTCCACTCAGTTCCCATCACCAGATCTCCGTATCCCATCCCCTCCCCTGATAGCTTTCCTATACTTTATCCCTCTGGGAATATGGACCCAAGGTCATTGTGGGATGCAGAAGGTGGAAAGTCTGACTTCTGTAATTGCTTCTCTGTTGAACATGGGCGTTGACAAGTCGATCCATACTTCCAGCCTGCCTCTCTCTTTCCCTAGTAGGGGGGTCTCTGGGAAGTGGAGCTCCAGGACACATGGGTGGGGTTGTCTGTCCAGGGAAGTCTGGTTGGCATCATGCTGGCATCTGGAACCTGGTAGCTGAAAAGAGAGTTAACATACAAAGCCAAACAAATTGTTGAACAATCATGGACCTAAAGGCTGGAATAGTGCAGATGAATTGGTAGGTAGCTAGTAGGCATAGTTTAGTTTTATTTCAAAGGGCCTGTAGCTATACTAGTTTTTTTTTTTTCTCTGAGCCTGAAATCTGATATGCAGGTGGATCTTAATTATTGTCTGGGGAGATGATGTCATGGCTGGAAAAGTACCAGAAAGGTGGATCAGGGAAGAGAGTCGCTCCCTAATATGGGAAAGATGTATAGATATTGTTGACTGTAAACTCCATTGATTTGATGTGATCTGGGGCCGATATTCAGCTTAGGAGCCTATGTGACCTCTGCATCCCTGTAGATCTAAGCTCACATTCTGTGGTCATGAGTAGGAACATTCCAAGCTGCCCCAATATTTATTTATTGTTGGACAGAAACAGGAGAAATTGAGAGACGAGGGGGAGATAGAGAAGGAAAGCGACACCTGGAGCACCGCTTCAGCTCACATGAAGTTTCCCCTGCAGGTGGGGACCAGTGATGTGGACCTGGGTCCCTGCGCACTATGATGTGTGTGCTCAGCCAGGTGCGCCACTGCCCGGCCCCTTCTACTTTGTTTTTAAGACCTGCTGAAGTTCACTGAAATATGTCATTAAGATTACTGGGTCGTTGAGTGGGTGTCGGGGGATAGAGAGGGAGAGAAGTGGAGACACCTGCAGCCCTGCTTCACCACTCACAAAGCTTTCCCCCTGCAGGTGGGGGCTGGGGGGCTTGAACCTGGATCTTGAACCAGGTAGGGCCCACACTTGCCCATGCCTGAGGACTGGGATTGGAGGCCTCAGATACCACACGGGAGCAGCATGCAAAAGGTGGAGTTCAAGAGTGGTGCTGCAGTCTGTGCCTTTCTTCTCCCTGGCTGCAGCGGAGAGCCACTGCAGTTCGCAACAACTAGACAGATCTTCAGCACAGGTAGGAGGGTTGTGAACTATGTCCCCATTTTACTAGAGGTTAAACTGTCCAACTTGAAAGTAGATCCCTGGCGCAGAGTTGGTCGCGTTGGCATGTAACTGGCATCACAGGTTTTTAGGGCAAGTCAAGGTTAGACTGAAATCTGAAGTCAAGAGGAAATCAACTCTAAACTGGGTATCAGTCTGTTACTTTTTTTTTTTAATTCCAAGGTTATTGCTGGGGCTCAGTGCCTACACCACAAATTCACTGCTCCTCGAAGCCATATTTTCCCCCTTCTGTTTCCCTTGTTGTTCCATCGTTGCTGTGGTCATTATTGTTACTAGCGTCATTGATATCCTTGTTGTTGGATAGGACAGAAATGGAGAGAGGAGGGGAAGACAGAGAAGGGGAGAGAAAGATAGACACCTGCAGACCTGCTTCACTGCCTGTGAAGCGACTCCCCTGCAGGTGGGGAGCCGGGGGCTTGAACAGGGATCCTTAATCTGGTCCTTGTGCTTTGCACCACCTGCGCTTAACCTACTGCACTACTGTCAGACCCCCAATTTGTTACTTTTTAAGTTTTTTTTTTCCTCCAGGGTTATTGCTGGGCATGGTGCCTGCACCATGAATCCACCGCTCCTGGAGGCCATTTTTTCCCCTTTTGTTACCCTTGTTGCCATAGCCTCCTTGTGGTTATTATTATTACCATTGTTGATGTTGTTCGTTGTTGGATAGGACAGAGAAAAATGGAGAGAGGCGGGAAGACAGAGAGGGGGAGAAAAAGACAGACACCTGCAGACCTGCTTCACCGCCTGTGAAGCGACTCCCCTGCAAGTGGGGAGCCAGGGGCTCAAACTGGGATCCTTACGCTGGTCCTTGCGCTTTGCGCTTCCTGCGCTTAACCTACTGCGCCACCGCCCGACCCCCCTCTTTTTAAGTTTACTTTTTAAAAAAAATCTACTGCTACATTCAGTATGGTTTGGTATCTTATCCATTATTTATTGATCATTTATTAGAATAAATAGCTTACTTTTAATAACACAAATTATAGTGTAGTCTTTCTTTTTCTTGTCTGAATGACTCCTCTAAATGTTAGAACTTATTATTATTGTTGTTGTTGTTATTATTTTTGATAGAGACAGAAATTGAGAGGGGGGTTACAGAGGGAGAGAAACAGGGAGATACCTGCAGCCCTGCTTCATCACTCACAAAGCTTCCCCCATACAAGGTGGGGACCAGGGGCTTGAGCCAGTATCTTTGTGTACTCTAACGTGTGCACTTAACTAGGTACACCACCACCCAGCCCGTTAGAACGTTAAAAAAAAACTTTAAAAATCATTTATTCATTATTGGATAGAGACAGACAAATTGAGAGGGGAGAGGAGGTAGAGAGGGAGAGAGACAGAGAGACACCTTCAGACCTGCTCCACCACTGCTGAACTTATTCACACTAACCCCATCCCCACAAGTGGGTCCAGGGGCTTGAACCTGGGTCCTTTTGCATTGGAGTGTCTGTGATCAACCAGGTACACCACAGCCTGGTCCTGATGTTAGAACTTCCTGCTGCAGCTCTAGCTTTGCAAGCACCCACTCCTCTTGAGGTTAGCTTTTGTACTTTTTACTTTTCAGAGTCACTTCTTTGCTACTCATTCCAGAGTGAGTTGAATAAAAGACAGTAATTTCTATAACACTGGTAATTTCTATAAAAATGATAAGGATTTGTTCATGAAGAAAGCCTATCCCCTGGCATCTGCTATACCTGGAACATCAACCTTGATTCAGTTCTGTACTTTATTTGTGAATGAACACAATTATTCTTCATCAGGATATATCCCCTACTGCCCATGATACCAAGTGCAATGGAATTATTACTTTTTTTTTGCCTCCAGAGTTATTGCTGGGGCTCAGTGCCTGCACTATGAATCCATTGCTCCTGGAGGCTGTTTTTCCCATTTTGTTGCCCTTGTTGTGCTTTTTGTAGTAGTTGTTGTTGTTGTTGATGTCGTTGTTGTTGGATAGGACAGAGAGAAATGGGGAAAGGAGGGGGAGACAGAGAGGAGGAGAGAAAAGACAGACACCTGCAATCCTGCTTCACCACCTGCGAAGCGACCTCCTGCAGGTTCGGGGAGCTAGGGGCTCGAACCAGGATCCTTAATGCCGGCCCTTGCGCTTTGTGCCTTGTGCGTTTAACCCCCTGCACTACTGCCCAACTCCCAAATTATTACTTTATTAAGCTACTCTTCAATTTTGATGCAATATCTGAAATACCCTTTTGAATTTTGCAACAACTGTGGTGAACTTTATGCTTTCATACTGGCATTAGCAAGATTTGTTCAATAAAATCAAAAGTCTTGCTCTTCCCTGATAGTTATTTATAAAATTGTACTTCACAGTTCTGTGTTAATCAGGTCTCTTTTCAATCCACTACCTACAAAAGCTCAAGTGCCTCTTGAAGTCCTCAGCTGAAGTCATATTGCCTTGATGGTGATCGCAAACCTCTTCTGCAGATCAGTAACACTCCTTAACCACAATTAAAGACAGAGAGGATCCTAGGCATTCTGTGTCCTTCTAGTGTACACATTGGATACACAGGGAAGGGCTGAAGATGCGGGTTTCCATCTGATTTCATTCTTACAGTATAATCTTGAAAGCAGAATAGTTCAGTGAAATAGGCTTTCGCTGCATCAATGAGATGCCTGCATATTTTAAAACGCGGGTATTCTCAAGAACTTATTTTAAACTTTATATTTGCATAGACTACCACATGGCTGTTTATGAACTATGTCTGAGCACATGAAGGCCAAGAAAGTAAAAATGTGGTCATTGTTTCATATGTTCAATCTTTAAAAGTAAACCTACAACCTTATCAAATGTTGAATGCTACACACACCTTGAACAAGGGATCCATCAGTGTTTCAGTAGCCAAGTGTGTGTGACAGGAGCACCAAACTGGGTCTTGGTTTTTCTGCTCTGCCTCCTTTATTAGAAAACAGAAATAATACCAGTCCCTTAAGAAGTCATAATACTTATTGTTAGGTTATTTTAAAAGTGAAAACTACAGGGATGGAGAAACAGCATCATGCTTCTACAAAGATTTTCCTGCCAGAGGCTCTGAGGTCCCAGGTTCAGTCTCCAGCACCACCATCAGCCTTGAGCAAAGCAGGGCTCTTGTCTTTCTCCCCAGTCCTCTCCCTCTTTCCAATAAAATAATTGAACAATAGACTTTGAGCTTCTGAGGTCCCAAGTTCACTCCCCAGTACTGCCATCAGTCAACACTGAGCAGGGTTCTGGTGTCTCTGCGTCCTCTTCTCTGTATCTCTCCTTAGAATACAATTTAAAAAAATACAAGAAAAGAATGAAAAATGTAGGCAGTAAAATCATTTTGTTGGCATCTTTACAAATGTGGTGGAATGTGCACGTAAGGTAATGAAATCACACAATGTGCCAGGCTTCCTCTTAAGTGTCAACTTAGAGAACTCAAAGACACCGAGATCAAACAGGTTTTGGGGGTACGTCTTTCCAGATCTTCAAGGGTTCAAGGATGGAACCAAGGGAGAGTAATAAAGCTCAAGGAAGTTGATTTTCTCTCCCAATCTTTAGGTCAAATTGTAGCCATCCTATAGATTGATTTATTCACTCAATAGCTATTGCATTCCTTTATCTCATAGGGTACTTGCAATGTTTATGACACACTCTATTACTTGGTAAATGTGATTCTCATTAGGAGTCGTCCAATAATAGTCAAGCAAACAAGAGGTCTCAGCGTGAGCTCTGAGTCTACTGGAAAACAATACAAAAGGCAATTTGAGTACAATATGATGGTGGGCATTAGACTTGGGTTCTGAGGGTAGATATGAAGAAAGTTATACAGGCCCTGAACCCTTATTTTAACTACAGCAGTAAATTATCACAAGGTTCCTAGTGGCTCAGTGTATACTTCTTTCTTTCTTTTTTGTTTTTTTCTTTATTGGGCAACTAATGGTTACATTTGACAGTAAAATACAGTAGTTTTTATATGTGTACCATTTCTCAGTTTTCCACATAACAATACAGCCCCCACTAGGTCCTCCTCTGCCATCATGTTCCAGGACCTGACCCCTCCCCCTGACCCCACCCACCCCAGAGTCTTTTACTTTGGTGCAACAGACCAGCTCCAGTCCAAGTTCTGCTTTGTGTTTTCCCTTCTTTTCTTATTTTTCAACTTCTGTCTATGAGTGACATCATCCTTCTCTTTCTGACTGCTCTCACTTAATATGATTCCTTCAAGCTCCATCAAGATGAGATGATGAAGGTGAAATCACCATTTTTAATAGCTGAGTAGTAATATTCCATTGTAGATATGCATTTTGTACTTCCAGAGGTTAAAAGTTTCACCAGACTAAAATCAAGGCTTTCAAAAAAATCTGAAATTTATTGATCTAGATACTAGTTTCAGATCAGTATTCAATTTATTAAGGGTAACTTAGTTCTGTATTTATATTCAATTTTATGTGTATTTCTTATGCCAGCATAAAGTTGGCTTTCTACTTTATGTCTCTCTCTCGATATATATATATATATCCAGAGGAGGGCATCCATGTTTATTAGATGCCCATACAGAAAAACATTAATCTATCTAGATGAGAATGTACCACATTTGAGAGTGTCACCTGACTGCCTCACTTAATATAAACTATAACTGTGTGAATAATGAGCCTGGCTGCTTTTTAAAATTAAATGACTCAAGGGCTGAATCACAAGGAGGTCAAGCTTCTTACCTGTAGGGACCTTGACCTGAACTGGAGAAGAGCTTAGAAACCTCCAGCAGCTGAGCTGAGCCTGCACTCACTAGTTCTCTGCCTGCCTCTTCAAAGGCGACCACACAGGAACCTGGGATCTTCCCAGTGATGCCCAGACTTGCCCTCCACTCAGCAGCCTTCACATTCCACCAGCTTGTCTGAGGCCTGGGAGAGGTGTGTTGCAAAGGCTCAGACATGTCTCCAGTGCACCAGACTTTATCTTTTCTCAGACACTCAAGAAGAGATGCATCTTGCAGTGAATTTTTCTCTGACTTTGTCTGATAAGCCGCTTTGGCGGTGCTGTGTGACTCAGGAGCCTGTACCTGAATGCAGCGGTTTGGGATGGAAGAGTCGCAGAGGGAACACTGACATTCTTCACAGGAGTTCCTCACCAAAACCTCTCTCGATTCCTCCATTCCTTTTCTTTCTTTTCTTTCTTTTTTTTTTATTGACTCCCTTTTGTTGCCCTTTGTTGTTTTATTGTTGTAGTTATCATTGTTGTTGTTGTTAATGTCATCGTTGTTGGATAGGACAGAGAAAAATGGAGAGAGGAGTGGAACACAGAGAGGGGGAGAGAAAGATAGACACTTACAGACCTGCTTTACTGCTTGTGAAGCGACTCCCCTGCAGGTGGGACTCGAACTGAGATCTTCAAGCATGAGGTCCTGAGTTCAATTCCAGCAGCACATGTACCAGAGTGATGCCTGGCTCTTTCTATCTCCTCCTATGTTTCTTGTTAATAACTAATAAAATCTTTAAAAAGTAATTTCATTGTGTAGAATTTACCAGTAGAGAAATGATCATAGTTAAATATTCTGGTTGAATGGCCTCTGACAGATGCATAAGCCTATGAGACCCACCTTCCTCTAGTCGGCAGCCGTTTCTTCATGACCAGGAGTTTTCTTGGCCCATCCTAGGAAATCAGAACCAACTCTCTCAGACAAGGTCTGTTCTGAGGTCTAGTGTCTTGTCTTAGACTTGATCGTTTCAGGATGCCTAATGAAGTCAGGTGGTAGATGCTTTCTCACGTATGCTAACTATGGACTCAAAAGCTAGACAAGGGCCAGGTGGTGGTACATGTGGGTAAGGACACATGTGACACTGTGCAAAGACTTAGGTTCAAGCCCCTGGTCCCCAACTAGAGGGGGAAGGCTTCACCAGTGATGAAGCAGGGCTGCAGGTATCTCTCTGTCCCTGTCTCTCTCTCCATCCCCTCTCAATTTCTTTATATCTCTGTCTAATAATAAATAAATTAAAACATAGAAAAAACAAGCTAAACAACATTATGGTCATGTGAGTCTAGAGTAAGAGGGAGCAGTAGTCACTTTCTATGACTCTATGTTTATCTTATGCCTCACCTAGGGAGTATGGCCAGGATAGCATAGTGTCTGATACAGAAACTCTGACCATGTGAGTTGAGATGCCTTGTTAATGATGGCAGTTCGAGGTCATGACTTCAGCTTGTGTTAGAAACTGAGTTAGGAATGAGTGGACCATAAGCAAACCTTGTCCCTCCTTCACATACCACATCCACTTTCTCTGTCAGCTTGAGAGCTTCCTTTAGATTGAAGCAATGCTTTCATCCTTCCATGGACAGGAAAGCCTTGACCTTCAGAGGATCAGCTGGGCCTGGAGAGTCCTCCAACTCTCTTCAAATTCTGCCTAAGACATGCCACGAAAGTTACACCTAGAATGACCCTTTCACAGTGTTTACAGAGAGCATAGTGAAATGCCAAGTTGCATAAGTTAGCTCACTCCATGAATTATCTTCCTGTCACTGAATTGGTAATATCTGTTTAATATGTATAAGTAATTCTGTCTTCCCCAAAGTGTATCATCTTGTCAAAATAAAGAAAACTTTGAATCCCTCTTGGCTATGTTATTAGCATGCAGTTGAAAGAGAACTTTCATGTATTTAGAAAGAAGGGCATCTGAAAAATTCAACACTGGCAAGGAGGGACTTGAAACCTATAGAGAGCACATCAGTTCTGTTCATATGTGGAAATCTTATCATTGATTTTTTAAGAGAAAGATTGTGTAACTATCTACAGTCACATGAGTGTTGTCCATATTCCAAGTAGTCTACTTTGGAAGGTCTTATCCAGCTTTTGTTATAGAACTCTCCGGGGTTGGTTCCAGCACAAAGTTATATATATTAAAAAACCTATATAAATATTTTACTCAATGTATTTCATGCTTATCATAAGTCATTGCTGAGCCTAAGCATCTAAGCTTTCTTTTTTAAAAGGAAAGGTCCTTTTTAAAAATCTTTATCTCATTATTTATTACTGCAGAGAGACAGAGAGCAGACATATTTCACCTCTTCTGAAGCTTTCCACCTGCAGGTGGGGACCAGGGACTTGAACCCAGGTCCTTACACATTGTAATGTGTGTGCTTAAACAGGTGTGCTACCACCTGGCCCCATAATCATCTCATCTTAATATAATATCCACACTCAAAGTGAGAGAGATAAATTACAACCCAGGGGAGTCTTGAAATATGCTTTGACTGTCAAAATAAACCCAAAGGAAACATTATTAGAATTTGAGCAAAGAATTAAATGATTCAGCTATATTGTACCATACATAAGAAAGAAGAGAAATTTCATGGATTTTAAAAACATACGTGTATAGTCAGTTGATTGTTTAGAAAAGTTGGTTTCAGTTTCAAAACTCATAATCTTTGGTGTATAGACTCTTTCTCTTTTTATTTATTATTGGATAGAGGCAGAGAGAAATTGAAAGTGAGCGGAAAATATAAAGAGTGAGAGAGATAGAGAGACACCTGCAGCCCTGCTTCATCACTTGTGAGGCTTCCTCCACCTGAAGGTGGGGTCCAGGGGCTTGAACCTGAGTCTTTGTGCACTGTAATGAGTGCACTAACCAGATGTGCCACCGCTTGGCCCACTTTAGATACTTTTTCTTACTTCCACCCACCTCCTTCTCCCTCTTTTTATTGAAAATATTTTTATTATTTATTAGATAGAGCCAGAAATTGAGAGTGGAGGGGAAGATAGAGAGAGAGACCTGCAGCCCTGCTTCACCATGTGTGAAGCTTCCTCCCTGCAGATTGGGACCTCTTTTTACCTCTATTTCTTCTCTCTCTCTCTCTCTGAAAAAATCAACCTGGAGCAGTGACGTTCTGGTGATGACCACCACAATAATGTTACAGTGGGATAGCTAATTTCATTACACATACCTGCATGTACATATATACCTATACATGACTGCAGATAGAAAATCTGTCACAATGGGAGTCGGACGGTAGTGCAGCGGGTCAAGCACACATAGCACAAAGCGCAAGGACCGGCATAATGATCCCAGTTCAAACCCCCGGCTCCACACCTGCAGAGGAGTCGCTTCGCAAGTGGTGAAGCAGGTCTGCAGGTGTCTATCTTTCTCTCCCCCTCTCTGTCTTCCCCTCCTCTCTCTATTTCTCTCTGTCCTATCTAACAACGACATCAATAACAATAGCAATAATAGCTACAACAATCAAACAAGGGTAACAATAGGAAATAAATAAATATTTAAAAAAGAGACAATCTGCCACTATATCTAGAGGAAAGGCATCTCTAGATTGACATTTAATTAGCTGGCTCTCAAGATGTACAATAATGACTATCAAGATAGTGATATGGGGGACCTGGGGTGGGGGAGAGAAGGTAGTCTCAAGTTCTCACAGGTCCAAGACTTGTTTTTATTTGACAAAGACATAGGAGCATGTGGAACTCATGTTTTTTAGGGGACCTCAGGACTTCTGAAACAAGTCCTGTGTAAGTGAGGTCCTCTAGACCTTGGTTTCAGGACTTCCTTCCTTTGTGTTGTCTTCCACTGGAGGTATTCCACAATAACCTCCACTGCTCTTGTGTGTGTTTCTGGTTTTCCTTTTAGCTTCAGACTGGGAGGGAAGAGGGAGGGAGGGAGGGAGGGAGAGAGGGGGGGGGACCACATCACTGTTCCATTTTAAGAAACTTCCTTTGTAGTTCCAATAGGTGTGTTTATGTGTGAGTGTGAATGTGTCAGTGTGTCCGTGAGAGTGTGTTTCTGTGAGTGTGAATGTTTTTGAGTGTGAATGTGTATGTGTGAGTGAGTGTGTGTGTAAGAGAGAGTGCCTGTGAGAGTGTATGTTATGTGTCTGAGTGTGTATATGTGTCTGGGGTATCAAATCTGGGTCTTCATACAAGGTGTGCATGCCCGATGTGGTTAGCTATCGCCTGGCCCCAAATTTCTTTACGAGTAAATGGTGTATCATCACAGTCAAGCCTTACATGACTCTTTTATATAGGACTCACCTATAGCATCATTTGAAACAAACCCTCTGAATATTTCTTCAGGTGTTTATCTTTTGCTTTATTTAGTTGGAGCAGAAAGCAGAGTATGTGGTGTCAAAACCGGAACTCAGACAGAGCATTATGACTTACCCAGTGTGTTAAAATATATGGGTTTTCTAATTAAATTAGATCGACTTGCTTGACCTTAAAAAAAAAAAGTAAGTCTCTTATCGTTATCCATACTTGGTTGTAACTTTAGAAATGAATTAGAGAAATTTGGGTTCTTAGGGGTCCAAAGGACGACGGCCATCATCTATTCGGTTCTTGAATCTTAGAAAGAAGTTAAATGTTTTTCCTAAGTTCATAAAGAGAGTTACTAGCACAACTTTAAATTTTAGAAATTTAAAAATGTTTCAAAATCCTCTTCTGTCTTCTTTATGTGTCCTCCTCCTCAGCTCCGGCTACCAAACTTCTCTATTATGAAGGAGAAATCAGTTTTGTCAGGCTGGAGACAGTCTGTCTCATCAAGTTTAAGGTGCACAGTTCTCACTTCACATCCTGATGCAGCCAAAGAAACTCATTACTGTGACCTTGTTCCAAATTCTTAGATGGAGGGTGTCTGCCATTGTTGACAGTTGATAGGAGATTATGTGTTTTAGAAAGATTTGCATGTCAAGCATTTCTCCAACATTTTCTTCCTGCCAAATTTGCAAATGATTTTGAGAATCCACATTTTATTCGTGGTTTAAAACAGTTAAGTGGAAATTAAAAACTATACTTAACTGATAATTTTAAGTACCTTAAATATACACCTAAGAAAAACTTATTAATTTTAACAAGACAAAGAAATGGATTTGTCTAATCTATTTGATTTATTGACTTTGCTTTGATCCTCAAGTAGCTTCAGACAACATTTATGATGATCATCAGGCCATATACAGTTTAATTTAGTTAAAGAAAATCCTACTTCCATCAATACGGGCTAAGTTACAAATGAAAAATAGAATTATCCCATATACAGTACCTTTAATTCAATTAAGTAAAATCCTACTTCCATCAATATGGGCTAAGTTACAAATGAAAAATAACATTATCTCATATACAGTACCTTTAATTCAATTAAGGAAAATCCTACTTCCATCAAAATAGGCTAAGTTACAAATGAGAAATAATATCATCCCATTTACAGTACCTTTAATTCAGTTAAAGAAAATCCTACTTCCATCAATACGGACTAAGTTACCAATGAAAAATAACATTATCTCATTTACAGTACCTTTAATTCAATTAAGGAAAATCCTACTTCCATCAAAACAGGCTAAGTTACAAATGAGAAATAACATCATCCCATATACAGTACCTTTAATTCAGTTAAAGAAAATCCTGCTCCTATCAAAACAGGCTAAGTTACCAATGAGAAATAACATCATCCCATATACAGTACCTTTAATTCAGTTAAGGAAAATCCTACTTCCATCAATACGGGCTAAGTTACCAATGAAAAATAACATCATCCCATATACAGTACCTTTAATTCAGTTAAAGAAAATCCTATTTCCATCAATACGGGCTAAGTTACAAATAAGAAATAACATTCCCATTCTTGATTAGCTATTTCTTGACTGATTTATTTATTTATTGACTAGCAAGTATTGAACTCATTGACTGTATGACCAACTGTCTTGGTAATTAGGGGCAACCAGTGCCCTTAGTGGTATCAGAATAGCTTAAAACATACTCACTGATTGCTCCCATGTGGCTAGAAGAAAGAGGGATCTCACTGAACTTGACCCATCAGGAACATGAATTACTGACCTGGAAAGTCATTCAGTTTTACAGCTGAACTTGAGCCAGACATCTGCGAGCATCTAGCTGACATACATTATCCTGTGTTTGTTGCTGGGAATTCACTGCTTCCTGCTGAATTTTTCAGACAGAGGCAGTGTCAGGGAGATAAAGGGAGTGAGAGAACAGTACTGAAATGCTCTTCCACAGGAAGGGGAGCGAGGCTCAAACCTTGGCCTAGTGAGGCAGAGCAGACCCACTACCCAAGGGAACTGTTTCGCTGGCCCTGATGTGAAATGCTTATCTTTCATTCCATTCTCAGGTATCAAATTGTGGAATGTCCCTGTGCTCTGCAGGAAGTTGTTTGGTTAATGGATAATGACTGTTCATCCCATTATAATACTGTACTATTTAATCAATCTAAGTCTAATGGCCTTCCTATCAGCATGTAGACTAATTGTTAAAGGAATAAAAATAAGGACATTAAGCAAAGAAAAGAGTGATGTTAGTCTCGAGGGAATATAGTCAGAAATATGTGGTAAAGATAAAATGATATAATACACATAAACTATAGGTATTAGGATCTTGATTTCCACCATTATTTTCACTATTGCTTCCATAATGATGTTTTGAACCAAAACAGAGCAGTGTAACATTTAGCATTAAGGCCTTAGGAACATCAGAAGCTCTTTTGTAATTGCCAAATCCCTAAATCTACGGCTATAAGCTATAATAGCATTAATTACTAACATTAGCATAATCCGAATGCCCCAAGACGTAGTTAGTGGAATCTGTACTCCCCAGTCTCTGAGCTGTGGTTTATAATTCCCTTGGTGGACTAAGTGATTAAAGTGTCAAGTTCTTTGCCTGACATTCTCTCATTCTTGCTGCTAGTGCTTCTCTCTCTTTGAATTAAAAAAAAAAAAAAAAAAGGAGAACAAATCTCCTGAAAGGTAGAAGGAATAAATCAAAGATGGAATCTAAAAGTTTCCTTTAAGCAGTTAGTTGCCAGCCACTACCTGTGGAAAAGCGCAGGGCATTTTCCTCTGTTGTGGGAGTGTCCCCACACCTGCACCCAGGTGTTCAGACCTCCCAGGCAGAGGGCAGAGGGCAAAGAGAGGAGGGCAAAGGCCTCATCACCGGACTGGCACAGTCTGAACCTGCCATTGGGGACCTTGCCACAAGATACCCATCATACTTCATTCTTAGCTTTCTTTGCCCCACACGTTGTTCGAACCACATTCTCCCGAAAGAAACAGAACGTTAGCTTGTGCTATAGTCGCATGGCATAGTTAACAGAGATTTTATGTTGATGCAAGAGACTGCATACAGCTGCCTTGTGTTCATTTTACCAAAGATAAAACCTAAGTAACAATGTGATCAGATAAACAGTAAAACTGTCATTGTTGTATTGCACCAAAGTAAAGGACTCTGGTGTGTTTGTGTGTGTGTGTGTGTGTGTGTGTGTGTGTGTTTAGAGCTTTCAGGTTCTAGTACATGATGGTGGAGGAGGTCCTAGGCTGGGGATGAGAGTGTCTTACAGTAAATAGAGAAATTTTACCCATGTATCAAAAAATTGTATTTACTGGAAACCATTAATCTTTCCAGTTAAAAAATAACTATGCGCATGAGAGAGATGTCACAGTACCGCTCCACCACTTTTTAAGCTTCCACTTTTGCATGGTGTTCCCATATGGTAGCCAGGGTCTTGAACCCAGGTCCATGACATGAAGTGGGAACACACATAGATTCTTGAAGATCTACACGAACCGTACTGAAGAATGAGAACAGTCAGGCAATAGACCAGCCAATTCCAGGAGGAGTGATTTTATTTATTTATTTTTTCTTTTGACAGAAGAAGTAACCTTCTTCCTTGCTAAACTATTGTCTTTAAATTCTGAAGGAGACAATGACTTGTGATTTATTGGTGGTGGTGCTTTCAATGAGTTTTATTCATCCTGATCCATTCGTAATCAGTTTTCTGAGTGCTTGGTAAGACAGGAGAACGTCCATGAGCTCCTGTTCTTCCCAAGTCATCTTTCTATTCCTGAGGGAGGTGTGTACATAGAAATCCTTCTACAGTCCCGCACATCTCACCAATCAAACTTTCCAGGCCTTAATGTGCGTGCCAGCATCCAAGGAGGGCTATTCTCTGATCCTCTTATACTACCAGTTGACTCACACAGAGAGTGTTAGTCAGTACATAACATGGACTGTCCAATGTAATTAGTACAAATAGTGAAAAGCCTGGCACACCCCTGTTGACACTTAGCACTAGTGAGGAAATCCATCAGGAGAGAAAGAAGTACTGACTGGGATTCAACTATGTCACAGTGACAATGAGAAGCGATTTGGTCTCCAGAACTGAAATGTCAGAACCACTTCTGTCAATCACTTGCTGGTGATAGGCACTGGAAATTCTTATTAATAATGTTTCTTTATATATAAGATTTATACATAAGACTTGATTGCAGACAAAAAGGGTCTTCAAAACTTTGTTTTATTTTAAGAAGTTGCTATATTTGTTATTTATTTATTTATTTATTTATTTTTTGCCATGTTCTCGACCCAGATTTGAGACTTCTCTCTGGAGGACACTTCTATGCTATGGCCTCTTTAACCATCTGCCTCTGCATTTTGTCTCTTTCTTTTTCAACCTGAGAAAAAATAGTCCTTCCTAGTTGTGAGGCCTCACCTATGATAAAAATAATTTTTATTCCTTTCATTTGAAAAGAAAAATTACTCTCATTTTAAAAACCAGTAACAGTGTCATGCCCATTATTATGAAATGCATAGTAAGAAAAAATAACTATATCCCTTGAAAGTGATTGCTTCTTTTTATTTTATTTTATTTATTTACTCATGAGAAAGATAAGAAGAGAGAGAGAGAGAGAGAGAGAGAAAGAACAAGACATCACTCTGATACATGTGCTGCCAGGGATTGAACTCAGGACCTCATGCTTGGGAGTCCAATGCTATATCCACTGCACCACCTCCTGGACCATGAAAGCGGTTGTTTCTATGTGGTAAAGACTGAGGTTGAGAACAGTGGAGTAGGATACAGCACAGGCTCATCTTAACCCTGATGACACTCTGTGAAAGCCTAGTTTTCCTGTGATAAAAACGGTTGACATGAGGATTACCATCTTTGAAAATGTCAATGCACAATATGATATTGTTAATGTATACATGAAGCTGCACAGAAAATCTCTAGAACTTATTTGTCTTGTACTAATGGAAGTTTATGCCCTTTAGTGAGTAATTCCTCATTTCCCCCCATCTTCTCCATTTCCTTAGTATAGATCCTTCTTATACACAAGGAAGTACAGAAGGCAGCTTAAATATAGTGCTTTTCTTTAATTGTTTTTTTTTCTTGGTATTATGACTAGTTTTTCTAATTGCATTGTTTTATTTTTTATTAAAGGCTTGTGGAAGTGTTCTTGACTTATATATCCATACATATTTTCCCAATTTTTCACTGCTCATTTACTAAACTATTTTATTAATTCTAAGTCTGTTGTGATATTTCAGTTATGTTGATTATTAGACACATAACTATTTTACCTGTGAATGCTAAAATTTGAATTATTTTTTAACATTTCAATGTATTTTTCTATAAATTAATTCCACATAAGATAAACATGAAAACATGGGCATACAAAGGTATATAACATTTTGCAAAAGTGTAAAAGTTAGAATCAGCCCTGAATAATGTTCGGAGTTGAAGATGGGATAAGAGTCATTGAAACAGTTGATAATTTTCTGTAAATTTCTCAAGTCCTGACTTGAGAGGAAATCATATAACATCAGATTGAAAAGTCCTTTGCAAAACATAGACACTACATATTTATATTTTCTTGCTGAATTGTTTGGACTTGCCCTTTAGAAGTCTACACAATTCTATAAATAACCATTCCTACTTGATACTTCACATATAACAAAGATCTGATACGTAGACCTTTCCTTAAAGGAGAAAAAGATCTGAGTTTACAGACTATTACAGCAGTCTGAAAGCACTGGAAAATGTGGATTCATCCTCCCAGTTGAGAGTTTAATTAGTATCTCTTCCATATATTTAACTTCCTGCTGTAGGACACAAGTAATCCTTACGATCTCTAGAGTACACGTGTCCCAAGGTTGCATTTAGAAGCTCAGCTTCTAGTAATCTATATCTTATATCTCAAATGAGCACTTACTTGAAACCAGAAATGAAAAACTACTTTTTTTTTTCATTTTATAAGAAGTATGTTCTTCAAATTATTTTAAGAGTACACAGAGCATCAAGTATTTTAAACCTTTCAGAAGTCAGTAGAGTAAAATGCCAAACTAGAGAACTGCCGAATTGTGAAAAAAAAAAAAAACAAACACTAGAGGAGATAATACTTAGCTGAGTAGCTCAAGGATTTCTGGAAAGACTCTTCCAGTGTCTGCAGAAAATTGTGTGTGCCTTTACTTTGTTCTCTATATAGCTCCACAAAACTGCCTTTTTCTTATTGAGGCAAGCACGATTTATTATTGATGGAATTTTTACTTCATTTACTAAGGACAAATGTGGAGGTGGAAAGAAATCCAATTCAATATTCTTCAAATTGCCTAAAGCTTGAGTTCTGATTAAATCTTTTGATTACCACATTGGATGCATTATTTTTATTTCTTTCAGCATGCAGCACAGTCAATTGAGAACTTGCTTTAAAAAAAAAATGAGAGCAAAAATAATTGACCTTAAGAACTAAACATCAATATACTTTCAATTGTTCATTTACTTAAAGTTCAAAACTTAAAGTATTTTGTCATGAAGGTGTAATAATAATGATGGCTATCCACTAATGTTGCCATTTTTTAGACAGATTTGTGCTGGGGTCTAGTTATAGAGGACTGGACATATTCCCAGTTTAAATATACACATGTACTTTATCTCTTATAATTTTTAGGCTTATTTATTATGTCAAACATCATCCATGTATACACTTGCAGGGATCAAACAAAGGACCTCATGCTTTCAAATCTGATACTCTAGCCATTATACACCTACATTTTAAAATGAGAACAATTTAGTCTTTCACTTTGAAGTTGGGATAATAATCTGTTCAAGGAAAGAAACTTAAAAGTAATCACTATTGTTTCCAAATAGTGTAGCTACCAAAGATATTTGCCAAAACAATCTTCTAACTAATTTTTATAGGGATTGGTCCTCTTATGCATACTAGACTATAATATCTCAAGTTCCCTGGGATTTTTAGCAGAATAAACCACTGTAGCTTTGTGGGCCAATGGAGAAGTCACTTTAAGTGGGAGAGTAATTGCTCCAAAAATGAAATTTAAACAAAAAGAATATTCTCCAGAGATGATTTATTTTAGAAAGTGTAGGAAGAAAGACTCACATTTTTGAGGTTTAAAAAGCTTACTTCTATTATTAAATTCCTGGGAACCACTCAAGTCTAACATATTATAGCTCTTTGGTATAGTTTTCCAGAGATAACATGGCTATGAGTTTTATTGTAGCTTGATATACTATTAAGCAGTGGGTATTTGCTATAGTGTTTGGAAATAGAAATACTGGAACAATTAAGATCAAAGATTATAGTCAGGAAATTTGCACAGTTCAGAGCACAAGATAGATATATAAACAATGATTTCAAGAACAAGTCAGACTTCAGTGTCTACATAAAGTAGAGGCATAGAGAAAACACAAAGGAGTAAAAAGTTACAGTAGTAGTAGGGTAAGGAAGTGAGATCTAGGTAGTATAAATAGAAATGAGTAGAGTTGAGATTTAAGCACCAACACCTTACCTTTTTCATAATAAATGTATTTTATTTTAATGAGATAAAAGAGACAGAAAGAACAGAGCACTGCTCAGCTCTGGCTTATGGTGGGACTGGGAATTGAACCAGGGACATTAGAGCCTCAGGCATGAAAGTATTTTTTTTTTTTTTTTTGTAGAACCATTATTCTTTTTCCCCAGATCTCAAACATCTAACTTTTAAAGCCATTGCTCAGAACTGTGCTACAATATTTCCTCTTGTGTAACAGGAAGGCAAATTTGAGAAAAAAAAAATCAGAAGTATGAGATAAAATGATGCTTTGGGACACTAAAAAAATCATTCAGAATATCGGAGCAAACACTGCACCTGAGCGTGTGGCAGGGGATGGGAGGAGACAGGAGGTGTGCATATGGACTGAGGCATGGAGATATCTGCCTAAAGGCCAGGTCGCGCGAGAGAAGCACATTGGCTAAGTGAAAGAACGGGGACCGGCCGCAGTAAAAGCGGTGTCCCTGATGACTGGAAGACAGTGGATGGATAGAAGGTTAGAAAGAAAGATGAGTGGAGAGAGTTGAGCTTGTATTGCGACTGGTGAATAAGGAAAGTCAGAATGAATCCTCACAACCTCAGCACCTATCCGGGTATTGTGTTAGAATTACAGGAGGGAGAGTTGTGCTTTCCCAGTTTCTTAGACTTCTGAATTGTTTGTGTACACCTACAATGCTTGGTGAAGAATCTGAATGCTTTAATGCTTAAGAAATCCTTCTCTAAGGATGAATATGGGATGATCTCACTCACAGAAGGAAGTTGAGAGACAAGATCAGAGGGGAAAACACTAAGCAGAACTTGGCTGGGGGTTGGTGTTTTACACCAAAGTCAAAGACTCTGGAGTGGGGTGGGAGGGTTCAGGTCCTGGAACATGACGGCAGAGGAGGACCTAGTGGGGGCTGAATTGTTATGTGGAAAACTGGGAAATGTTACACATGTACAAACTATTGAATTTTACTGTTCACTATAAATAAACAATCCCCCAATAAGGACATTTTTTAAAAAAGAAATTCTTATCTACTCACAGGAAATTCTTCTGAGAGAGCCAATGGCAGCCCAAGGATATCTGTCTCCCATTCCCCAGTAATAAATGACAGTGCCTTTTCCACAATCTATGCAAATATATATCAGCAGAGTAAAATACTCCAGGGCTCTTCTTTAGTTTCCAGAAAATCCAGCAGCTTATTTTGAAAACATTCCGTGTCCTTTTTCATGTGAGACATTAAATTGCTCTGCAGGTCATTTCTCAACAGATAGTCATGTCATTTTTATGAAGTGGGCCAAGGGATACTATATCCCTCTTTTAAAAGGGAAAGAAAGGTGAAGTGGCTCATTGGCGAGCTGAGATCAGGAGCTTGGCTCTGAAGTCAGTTTGAGGCGTTTCAGAGCGAGCAGCAAATGGCAACCTGACAGGGTGTAATTGAAGCTTATTGATACTTGGTGTTCTTTGAGATCTCAGAGTTAGTTTACCTCTGAACAATGAGTTTAGAAGTGAAAGGGGGAATTGGAGAGGTAATTTTTCAAGATAGGCGGTTTATTCTTATTTCTTCCTATGCTGCTCTTTCTGGCCTGTGCTTTCTGTAAACAACAGTTTCAAGATGACGCTCAGCAGCAAACAAATATCCACAATAGATTTGGTGGAAATGTTTACTGAATCCAAGTGCTTATGTATTATTTATTATCCAGTGATCTAGCTATCTGCCCTTATCTATAACCTTACATTTTATAGTCTTATATTTAGGTTATATTCAGTCTGCCAATGGATATCTATTTACCCAATCTTCCTTCTACTTAGGTGATTAATAGATATCTTAGAATTAGTGTAGTCAGAACTGGGTTACTTATATTCTTGCATTCTGATTTTTCTTTTTCATATATCATTATACAGTTGGTTAATAAAGACTGTTGTTCCTGTTGCTTGAGTTAAAATCTTGGTGTCATCTTTAATGCCTCACCTTTAATCAGGACAACAACTGAACACAGCTCTGCTATATGTTTCCTTTCAGGGAATTTTTTTTAAAGTTAATTCATTTATTTTGATAGGCCAGAGAGAAATAGAGAGGGAAAAGGGAGATGGTGAGGAAGAGAGAACCATCTGCAGCCCTGTTTCACCGATGGTGAATATTCCTCCCCTCTCCCCCTCCCCCTTGCAAGTGGGGTCTGAGGGCTTAAATGTGGGCCCTTGCATGTAGTAATGTGTGCACTCAATGGGGTGCACCACTACTAGGTCCACAGGGGGAAAAATTTGAGTTAATAGTGATGGAGAGGTTTTTTAAGGTAGCTCACTTTCTGTGTCATAAATCTGATCTAGGATTAAGCTTGGCCTCCACCAAGCTGGGGAAAACATAAGTGCTATCTAGTGTGGGACCCTGCTCCACTGGTCCTTGAGGCTGGAATCTCCACCCAGGCTAACTCAAACAAAGTTACTGAAACAAGAAAAAAAAAAATACTCTAAGACTTATGTTTATTCTAAGGAAGAAAGGCCAGTGTAGCAAACACACTTCTGTCTGAGGGAGACAGACATGTGAACCCTAATAAAGAACGGTTCATCTTTTTATATGTTTGTAACAAAGAAATTCCACAGAAAGCTCACATTAGCAGTAAGTATATGGGGGTACACCTGGGAAGGTGTGTAGGGTCACAGGAAATATACAGATCACATAGGGTATATATAGAAATGCAGGTACATCCATTATTTCAGGACAAGTACAGTCTTTTCACATTCTACTAGCTAATCCCATGTGGTATCAAGGTAGGTCTTGTCTCTGAAGTGCCTTATCAGTCCTGGGGTGAGTGCTTTTGTGGAAGGAAAGGTTTTCACCTCTTCCAGCACGCACTGACTTCTGGGAAACCATAGAGTAGTCATCCTTACAGAGTGATTGAGTAGATCATAGTTTGTGCTAAACTAAAACATGAAAAAAAAATCCAGAATATCAAGATGTATATATTGTATTACATATTACCCAACAATCTTGTCCGTTCTTTTGCCTCTCTGCCTCTGCTTCTCTCTGTGAAAAAACTGGTCTGGAGTAGTGCAGCCCAGGTGACAACAACAAAAAACGAAGGAGATAGAATTTGTAGTGTTTTCTTCTTGAATGAACAGTAAGTAGCAATGTTTGACACATCTTGAAGCCAAACCTCACTATGTAGTGATTACACACTAGTCAGTTACTTTTCCCTGCTGTAAAGTTGGCTAACCTTGTTTAATCTATTTCTATAAATGAAGATAAGAAATGAAGCATACACAAAACACTCTTAAATGTGTTCCAAGCAAACAGAGAACTTCCATTCAAAATGGCCAGTAGCGCTCAAAAGCAGTTGTCATTTGAGCAACGCAAATCAAAACTGTACTGACACACCATCTCACACCTGAGAGAACGGGTTGCATCAACAAATTGGGCGATGCCGGGTGTTTGAGAGGTTGTGGAGAAAAGAGAACTCTGCTCCACTGCTGGTGGGAATGCAAATGAGTGCAGCCCCTTTGGAAGACTGTATGGAGAGTCCTTCAACAAGTAAAGATGGAGTTACCTTTTGATCCAGCAATGCAAGTCAGAGGCATGTGTCCAGTGGACACTCAAGCGCTAGTTAGAAGGGTTATATGCACCTCTGTGTTCACAGCTGCATTATTCACAATAGCCAAAGAGTGGAAGCAGCCTAGAGGTCCATCATCACATGACTGTCTAGAAAGAAGTTATGGGATATATATCCCATATTCCATATATTTTGCAATAAAAAAAGATGCCATTTATCATTTGGGACGACATATATAGAACTGGAGGTGATTATGCTTAGTGAAATAAATAAAAAAAGATGGAAAACAACTACCAGATGGTTTCACTTTTCTGTGGAATCTAGACATCTGATTTACATGGACTTATCAAGAAAAAAAAAATCCAAACAAAACAGAAGCAAGCAAACTGTAAGAACTATGGTGGTTATCTTTGGGAGGTGGGAGGTGGTGGGGATACAAAGTGGCCAGTGAAATAAGCCAGGAGGAGAAGGACAATGATACATGACCTCTTCCATACATGGCAGCTCAGAAAAAGGGCAAAGAGCAATACAGTGGGAGTCCTCAGTGGACTGTAGACCATTGCAGCAGACTTGCGAGCTCTAAAGGGAGAAGGGAGGGGCATTAAGTGGAGGTTGGAGACCCAAGTTGCTATGATGGGACAGGATGATGGTTTGATGGATGGTGAAAGGAACTAACACTTATGTTGGAGAAATGTGGAAATATACCCTCCCAACAGCAATGATCTTGTAAATCATCATTTCCTCAATAATGTTGAAAGAAACCAAGTGGCTAAGGAAGGATGAATAAGGAGAAAAAAAAGATGCCATCAGGATCAGGGAGAAAGGACGAGTTTAGATATAGTAACAGCAATGGAGTACTGAAATGAAAACGTGTGATGTGGTCAAAGTTATGCTAGTTCTTTCTAGTAAAACATGTCTGTCGAGAAGTAGATTTTCTATTTCCACTTCATAGATAACCTATGTTTCTAGTTCAAGGTTATTTTTATTTTTACTTGTATATATTGTTAAGAAATAAATCAAGGGGTATTACATTTTCTTTTCAATAAGTTTATTTGAGCAAAAATTGATTTGTGTCAGGCAACATTCAGGCTAGCAGATAGCAGGAGTGCTGAAAACTGTACAAAACTAAAGATTTTTTTTTAAAGAAGGGAGTGTAAATTGGAGCTTATATATGGGGGAAAAAAAAAAAACATGGGTTGGTTACTACAATGTGATTTTGCCCTTTCTGTATGCCAGTGGTGTATGAGGCAGATTCCCTAACCAGTATTAATCCAGTGACTCGTTAACTGTCTTAAAGATCCCTTATAAATGGTATAAGTCTGTCTGCTTGCAACAATGATTTAGTACAGTTATTACACTAAAATATTATCAGTGATCATCAGTGTGTTTGAAGGGGAACGTCATTTCTTCAAGGTATACAGTGTAAACAACTTGAGATTTTTTTTTTCGTGAAGGAATTAATGGTTTACAACAAATACATTTGCGGATATGTGTATTAAATTTCTTAATTTTCTGCAAAATACTCTCACCCCCAGCCTAGGTCCTCCTCCACCATCATGCACCAGGACCTAAAATCCCTCCCCCATAAGAGCCCTTAAATTATTTACTTCGGTGCGATGAGCTTTTAATATAACTTTTGTTCTCAAACTATGAACTCTGTATTTGAATTCAGATCCTAAAAGTTCCAAGAAGTTATTACCTAAGGAAAACAATTTGGTTGATCTAGTTTTCCTCCTAAAATATTCAACTATGTAAATTTTTTTCTAGAGGTAAACTGTTTTAACACAGCATATCTGATCCTGCAAGTTTTTCAACCCTTACAATTTAGTCAATGTTTCCTCAAGACCTAACATCTGCATCTCTTTCGCTGCCCAGCCCTCAACTCTTTCCCAGAAGTCTTTGTCTACTTTGCAGGAAAGGTGTCATGGGAATTAGTATTCTGAGACCTCAAATAATATCTAACAAAAGCGGGTACACACATGTCCCAAGTTCCTCACACTTACTATGATGTGTTTGGTGTTGACCTTCAAAGTTTCCCGTGAGAATTTCTTTTTTTCTTTTTCCACTAACAATTACCTCGAAATATTACTCTTGATCCACTGACTTCTCTTCTCTACCATGCCTTTGCTCCTGGTATTTCATTCATATTCAACACAGACTACATGCAATTGGATCCTTGCCTTGGGGTATGTACCCCTTGGGGGACTCAGACACATTTTGAAAATAGGGTTCTTCCTCTTCTACTGCTCTACTTTTCAATGACCCAAATATCGCAGTGATTGTTTCTGACAGTCTCTGAACGCAAATCTCTCTGGGTTCCTATATCCCAGGCTCTTTTTTCTGTGTCGCTCTCCTTCCGGATTGCTTGAATCGTTATCTTCTGCTGACATTCCATCACAGATATTTTGTTCTAAAATCTCTCAGGGAAAATGTGTACAGAGAAAGTGAAAGAGGCGAGGATGGCTTCATTCAAGAACGCCAGGATAAGGGAAATAAACAGAATGCACTTCTGCTGATAACAAAATGCGGAGAGGTTCTTTGAATGCAGGGTGGAGCTAGTACTAGGCGACCTCACATGGGGAGAGACCCTGAGTTATTCTCGAGTTTACAGTGGTCTTTCTTTTTGATTACGCCACTGATATTTTCTAATTGGCTTCCAAGGGAACTAGCCTCTCATCCTTGAATCTCTCAGAGTCACTGGGAGATGGGAGGCCTGTCATAAAAGTTTGCATTTCAAAGAGCTGATACCATGTTCTTGAGAAAAACAAACAAACAAGCAAAAAACATTTCTGTCCTTGGCTGTAAAACTTTCAGGAAGCCAGGAGAAAATTTACAATGCATTTTGAAGAGGTAGAGAAAGGATATACAATGACAACTTTCCCACAGTAAATGCTTTAAGGAGAGACTGGAATTCTCTGGTTAGAAAGAAACTGCTTGTTGGTCAAGTTGAGGGGACTATTAAGGCCATTTTGGTCAATTCAAAAATATATGTTTCTAGCATTTTCTAGTAGTGAAATAAGTGTCCTAATAGTAGAATAAGAGGAAATTTGTTGTTTAAGTCCAGGCTTATTCCTCCTCAGTTATGTTATCTTGCTACCCATTTTTAATTCTTTCCACTCCCTGGTAGACTACTTCTTTTAGGGGAAAACAATCAAGTGGAGAGAAAGACAAGAGAAAGGGGGCCAGGCAGTGCTACGCCTGGTTAAGTGTACATATTACTATGCTGTGGTTCAAATACCTGGTCCTCACCTGCAGGGGCAAAGGTTCACCAGTAGAGAAGCAGTGCTGCAGGTGTCTCTCTGTTGCTTTCTCCCTTTCTTTTTTAAAAATTTTTTATTGATAAAAAGGAAACATTGCAAAACCATAGGATAAGAGGGGTACAACTTTGCACAATACCCACCACCAGACCTCCATATCCCATCCCCTCCCCTGATAGCTTTCCTATTTTTTAACCCTCTGGGAGTATGGACCCAAGGTCACTGTGGGATGCAGAAGGGGAAGGTCTGGCTTCTGTAATTGCTTCCCCGCTGAACATGGGCATTGACAGGTCAATTCATACTCCCAGTCTGCCTGCCTGTCTCTTTCCCTAGTGGGGAAGGGCTGTGGGGAAGCAGAGCTCCAAGTCACATTGATGGTGTTGTCTGTCCAGGGAAGTCTGGTCGCATCCTGCTAGCATCTGGAACCTGGTGGCTGAAAAGAGAGTTAATAGACAAAGCCAAACAAATTGTTGAACAGTCATGGACCTAAAGGCTGGAATAGTGCAGATGAACTGTTGGGGGTCCTCCATTTCGTAGATAGCTAGTAGGCATATTTTAGTTATATTTCAAAGGGCCTGTAGCTATACTAGTGTTTTTTTTTTTTTTTTTTTTTTTTGCCTGAGCCTGAAATCTAATATACAGGTGAATCCTAATTATTGCCTGGGGAGATGATGTCATGGCTGAGAAAAGGACCAGAAAGCTGAATCAGGGAAGAGAGCAGCTCCCTAATATGGGAAAGGGGTATAAATATTACTGTAAACCCCATCGATTTGATGTGATCTGGGCTTAGGAGCCTGTGTGACCTCTGCACCCCTCTAGATGTGAGCTCACATTCTGTGGTCACGAGTAGGAACACTCCAGGCTGCCCCAGTATTGCCCCATCTTCCTTTCTTTCTCCCTTTCTATTTCCCTTTCAATTTATCTCCAGTCTATCAAATAAAATTTTAAAAAAACCTTTAAAAAAGAAAAAGAGAGAAAGAGATGCCACACTGTGCTGGAATTTCCTCTGGTGCCATGGTACTCTCACGCTGGTGCTTCTGCTCATGCTTGAACCACCTACTTGGTGCTTGTCTTGCCTTCTGACCTGGGAGAGGGGATGTTTTGAAATAAATCCTCTTACTACTGGTTGATTATTACATCTCTATTTTAGCAAAAGAGCTGTCTTCCTCCAAAGACTAAAGTCTTTGTTTTTAAACCTCTTTGACACACTACTAATGGTGTCTTATTCAGAACTTCCTGTTGTTTTATGCTTAGTAATAATAAAAGATTCATGCTTAGGTTATCAGTATGGTCTGATATGTTGTCCACTGAATTCTGTCTTCTCAAAGTCCATAAGGTAAAGAGCTAACTACCAAAGGAGCTTCAGATAACTACTTAATTTATTTTAGAAGTGAATTTAAAAAAATTATGGGGAGCTGGGCAGTATTGCAGTGGGTTAAGTGCACATGGTGCAAAGCACAAGGGCCAGCTTAAGGATCCAGGTTTGAGTCCCCAGCTCCCTATCTGCAGGTGGTCACTTCGCAAGCAGTGAAGCAGGTCTGCAGGTGTCTATCTTTCTCTTCTCCTCTCTGTCTTCCCCTCTTCTCTCGATTTCTCTCTGTCCTATCCAACAACAACAGCTATGACAACAATAACAATAACAACTACAAAAAGCACAATAACAGGGCAACAAAATGGGAAGACTGGCCTCCAGGAGCAGTGGATTCATATTGCAGGCACCGGGCTCCAGCGGTAACCCTGGAGGCAAAAAACAAAACAAAACCAACAAACAAAAAGACAATTTTATGGAGTAATCTAGAACAAAGATAAATGCTGATAAATGCACCCAGCCCATTTGGGCTGATCATATTGAATGTGGAAGGAAATAGATACACAACAGATAATTGACTTGAGGTGATATATTTGAAAATATATAAAACTATGACCACAAAATCAGTTTGTTAACAAAGAGCTTTGAAGGGAAAGCTTTCTAGTAAAGGGATGTTACAGTGCACAAGGACCCAGGTTTGAGTCCCTGGCTCCCACCTGCAGGAGGAAATCTTCACAAGTAGTGAAGAAGGGCTGCTGGTGTCTCTTTGTCTCTCTCCCTCTCCATCCCCTCTTTCCCGCTCCATTTCTGGCTGTCTCTATCCAATAAATAAACATTAAAATAAATAAACTTATTTTTGGTAGTCTCCTATTTTAGAATTTTCAATCCATGCAGCCCACGAGGACATTCTCTATGATTTTCAGAACCTTCATAAAGAAAAGCTGATGAGTGTGTACAGATACTGCTTAGTACAGGGAACTGCAGTTCTCTGAAGAAGGCACATTCCCATCTCCAGAGTCTCAGGCCCGTTGACTAGAATCTATCCAGGTCTCTGTCCACCCCTGTTCCATCCGTACTGGTCCAGTGTACTCAGTAAGCCCTGTCTGAATTTGTTGTCCTGAGTCTGAGCCACCCAAAAGTTTTTCATGACAGTATTTCATAGATATGGTTGACTCCGCAATCTTTGTCAAGTGCATAGTGTGAGATAAACACTGAAGGAATCCCATGTGACAAAGTCAAGAATTCTCATGTGTTGTTTATACCAGCAGGGTGCCCCTCAGCTCCAAGAAAACCCTGCCAGGGAATCTGCAGCATGAGAGGGTGTTTGAAGGGTTATTCTTGGGTTCTTGGGTTCAGGAAAGATAGCATAATGGTCATGCAGAGAGACTCTCATGCCTGAGGCTCCAAAGTCCCAGTTCAATCCCCCTGTACCACCATAAAGGCCAGAGCTAAGCAGGGCTCTAGTAAAAGGGGGGAAAAAGGGAGGTTTAATCCTCTTCTGAATTTCTTTGTTGAAAAATTGATTTAGAAATGATTGACAAGATTGTAGGATAAGAGAGGCACGATTCCATACAATTCCCACCACCAGAGTTCTGTGCCCCACCCCCTCCATTAGAGGTTTTCCTATTCTTTATCCCTCTGGGAGTCTGGACCAAAGATCTTTCTTAGGCACAGAAGGTAGAAGGTCTGGCTTTTGTAATTACTTCTCTGCTTGACATGGGTGTTGGCAGGTGGATCCATCCCCCCAGCCTGTCTCTATCTTTCCCTAGTGGGGCTGGGCTCTGGAGAGGGGAGGTTCCAGGACACATTGGTGAGGTGCTCTGCCCAGGGAAGTCAGGTTGATGTCATGGCAGCATCTGCAACTTGGTGGCTGAAAAGCATTAAGTTATAAAGCAAAACAAATTGTTTGATCATCAGGTATCTAAAAGTAACAATTTAGCGGATGAGATTTGGGGTGGAAAAAAGGTGAGAATAGTGAAAATTCATCTATTTACTACTTTCAGATTTCAACTCTATAAAAGAAAAAGATAAATAACCCGGGCAACAAAGGGATAGAGACTGAGACAGAGAGAGAGAGAGAGAGAGAGAGAGAGAGAGAGAACATAATGCTTTGATGTAGAATTAAGGGCACCAAAGCTCTGGGCTCTGAATATGCCTCACTTCCCATATCCTCTGGTATTGTTTACCTCATTAGTTAAATTAATTAACATACTAAAATTTAAAGTCTCCTTGACTGCTGATCTATCAATAAAATTCACGGCATGCCCGGGTTAGTCTCTGAGGAAACATCACATCTGACTAATGGTTCCTTTCTCTTTCACACAAGTGCACTCACACACACATGCACTAAGTGTGAGGGCACTGCACAGCTTGACATCTTTAAGGTAATTCTCACACTCAGAAACTGTATGGAGGCTTTGTGTAATCCCTTGGTTTGAAGTCACAGCATCTTGGTGGAAGAAACACTTTTGTTTATTTGATTTTTATGGATGAGGGCATGTTACTAGACCAAAGTCCAAAACATAAAGGCCCTGATGCTTTCTCTCACTTCAGTCAGGTTTGGAACCTCTAGATAGAGTTGAGACAGTGTAGTCATAGACTGTTGAGCCAAAATGACATGTTTTTTTAGTTCTGAATTCCCTGATATGTCATCCATGGGAGATTCTGGACCCTCCCTTCTGTGTCTCTCATTTTCCCTTCCCTGAAGGGAGGTTAAATATTTTATAGTTTTTGTTAGAGAAACAGATCAGGACTTTCCATTACTTTCTGAAAATAAGGATACACACAGACATTCAAACACAGAGACACACATATACACACACAAACACTCACACACACACAGACATACAGAGATACAGACACACACATAGAGACACACATAGAGACATATACAAACACACAGAGATACACACACAGGTGCACACAGACAGACAAACAGTGACACACAGAGAGATACAAATACAGAGACACAGACTAGCACACACACACATAAACACACATACACACACACATAAACACACACACATACACACACATACACACACACACAGAAACACACACACATACACACACATAAACACACACACATAAACACACACATACACACACATAAACACAAACACATAAACACACACACACACCTTGGCCACTATAATATTTGTCTGATGGATTGTTCAGACCCAGCTGAAGCAACCTATCTAATCTAACTTTACATGTATTTATTTGTTTTCATTTCCTATCAAAGTCCTGCTCAGCTCTGGTTTATGTTGGTGCTGGGAATTGAACCTGCAATCTTTGGTGCCTCAGGCATGAAAATCTTTCTGCAGAACCATTATGCTGTCACCCCAACTCACGGATATTATTTATCTATTTAGTTTCACATGTATCTTATCTATATGTACTAACTGCACTGCTGTTGCTGATTTGACCTCTCGACATTTCTTTAGAGGAAATGCACTGTGGTGTGTTTCCCACAGAACCTGGAAACACAGATTATTTCTCTTCTCTCTGCTCTGAACTCCAGGAAACTTCTTTGTACCCTGTCTGCCAATGAAGCTGAAGAGGTTATAGTGAGGTGGACAGAGCCAAGCTCACATGACTTGTTAAGGTTGGAAAGATAGGAATTTCCCATCTCAAGCGTCTGGCTGATTTTCACTTGCTCAAGGAAATGTTTCTCTGGAGAATCATTACATCAGGCGGTGAAGAAGGTCTGCAGGTGTCTATCTTTCCTCCTCTCTGTCTTCCCATTCTGTCTCCATTTCTCTCTGTCCTGTCCAACAACAATGACATCAACAACAATAATAACTACAACAGCAATAAAAACAACAAGGGCAACAGAAAGGAAACAAATAAATATTTAAACAACAGATTTTCTGTGGTATTATGTAATACACACACACACACACACACACACACACACACACACACACATATATCTGAAAGTTGGAAGCAAGATCCCCTAGAGAGAACTGGCTATTCAGGGGCCGGGCTGTGGTGCAGTTGGTTGAGCTCATTTACTGCAGGGGGCAATCAGGGCTCAATTCCCTGGTCCCCACCTGCTGGGGTGGGGGGGAGCTTCAGAAGAGCTGCAGATGTCTTTCTCCTCTATTTGCCCTTCCCCTCTCAATTTCTCTGTCTCTCTCCTTCTCAATCTCTCCCTCCCCTCTCAATTTCTCTGTGTCTCTATCCAGTAATAGTTAAGTTAAATTAAATTTTAAAAAAGGAATGACTAGTCAGCATCTAATATGGAAAAATCAGAAAGTGCTATGGAGCCTGGGTCAGGACAAATACTGTAAAATCAATTATAAGCAGAAACTATCTGGTGTTGGTATGCTTCTAGTTCTGCTTCTGGGATCCCTTTTGTTACATTCCTTGATGTGGTCTATTTACATGGTCATTCTGTTACATTGGTTTGGTCTCACTCCCCCTGCCTCCAGGAGATTTTGGTTTAGTCTTTGCCTTTTCTTGCTTCTTGCTTCTACCCACCCCCTATCCTACGTGCTTCCTGGGTTCCGGATGCTGCCGCTGGAGGAGAGAGAGGCAGTAAAAAATTGTGTGGTAATTAGATTGGATTAGTTTCTTGAACCGTTCGCTCGTGAATAAAGAAATACTGCTTCTCTGCTCAGCTGTGTGTCCCTGGTCGTCTGTCTACCACAGCGAAGTGAGCCCGGCATATTGGCGCCCTGAACTTTGACCTACAATCTGGCAATAAGATAGAGTCGGCATATGAAGATAACTGAGTCAGAGAGAGAATCCTGAACATAAAAATACGCTAATTTGTGTGTTAATAATGTCTTGAAGAACTGTGAAATTTCCACAGTCACCTAACAGACTTGATCATGCCGTCCCCCTTGTTCTTACATTTTCATGAAGGTACCTTATTTATTTAGTTAGTTTTCAATATCCACAGTCATTGCCTTCACTGGAATAAAGAAAACGTTATAAACCACAACATTTGCTGAGTCGTAATAGAAAAATCCCAATCAACTAATAATATCAAGCCAAACTGGCATCTAATTCCGAAGTAACAGCCTGGGAACAATGTTGGTCAGACCACCTTTGAAATGTGAATCTAAACAACAGAGAAGCAGTGACACTACCAACAGCCAATACTTGTCTGTCTCCTTCACTGCCCTCGTCGTGCCCTTGGCTGATATAACAATCTACCACCAGAGTGGCTGACGACATTCAGTAAACTGGGCACAGAAGCAAAGCAGTAGAATTTGGTCTCAGTGTACAAATCTACTGAAACTTCTGCTAAAAGTGGACCAACCCTATGACCCTGCAATTCCTCTCCTGGGGATATATCCTAAGGAACCCAACACACCCATCCAAAAACATTCTGTGCACTCCTATGTTCATAGCAGCACAATTTATAATAGCCCAAACCTGGAAGCAACCCAGGTGTCCAACAACAGATGAGTGGCTGAGTAAGTTGTGGTCTAGACACACAATGGAACTCCTGGCTACTAAAAATGGTGAATTCATCTCCTCAACTCAGCTTGGATGGAGTTTGAAGGAAGTGTGTGAAGTGAGATCAGCCAGAAAGAGAAGGATGGCTATGGAATGGTCTCACTCATAGACAGAAGTTGAGAAACAAGATCTGAAGGGTAAACACAAAGCAGAACTTAGACTGGAGTTAGTGTATTGCACTAAAGTAAAAGACTCTGGGGTGGGGTGGGGAGTCAGGTCCTGGAACATGATGGTGGAGGAGGACCTAGGTGGGGAGTTATGTGAAAAACTGGACAAGGTTACACATGTACCAAGGACTATATTTTACTGTTGACTTTATACTATTAATCCTTCCAATAAAGAAAAAAAAATCTATTTAAACTTCTACCCAAGGTATCTTTACCAGAATAATTTGTTATGCTACAACAGTTTCTTAATGATAATTCATAAATCACTTATAGTTATGCTCATATCACAACCTACTTATTAACTGACATCAATTATTTCTTCGTAATCATGACATATGGTTGCTATTCAGTATACGGCTTGCTTAATTAACAACTAACTACAATTAAAAGTGTAATGAAAATATACAGTCTTGTCAGACTATAATCGTTTTACACTTCCACGAGGATATTGTGTTGCTTTAAAATGCACGAGTCAAATATTTCAGTTTGCAAACTTTTCTCAGTGTAGCTGAAAGGACAAGCACTTCCAAACCATAATTTAAATTGCAATAGGTATTAAGTCCACGCACAGAAAAATAATTCATGCAAGCAGGTGTTTAGGGAATATTCCTCAGAAACAGTAAACATTAATTGCTCATGTGGAATAAAGAATGGAAGAATTTGACAATCATTTATTCTTAGGAAGAATCAAAGCTTTTGGTTATTGTTTATCTCTAGGCTAATTGCATCTTAATTAGAACAAATTAAGCAGTTTAAATTAGCGGTAGTGAAATCTATCAAAAGCACCTTCATACTACTGTTAATTAATTAGTCAGATCGCATCTGTGAGTTCATTCTGCTTTAAGTTGATTGAAGTTTCCCACAAAAATGTATTTGCATGTTTTCCCACAACATTGTTTGCTGAGAAGAACATAAAATGGAAAACTACAAAGTTCTAGATCAAGAATGAAGACTATGGATTCTAACTATAAATATATTTTTAAATTTGTTCTTTTTTAATGTTTTGTAATCAACAACCTAGCACTATATTCAGGTTTACAACATTTTTACTATATACTTAGTATATGCTAGGGCATTTAAGTAGCTTACATATATAAAGCCTTTTCTCTTCTTTTCTTTTTACTTTTTTAAAAAATTTAATGATAGAATTATAGAGAGAAAGATAGAGACCAGAGCACTGCTCAGCTCTGACTTATGGTGGTGCTGGGGATTGAACCTGAGTCTTTGGAGCCTTAGACATGAGAATATTTTGCAGAATAATTATTATGCTGTTCTCCCTGCCCCCTGATTAAGTTGTATGTGTATGTTTTTTTATAGTCATCTTTTAAATTTCTTATTATCTTTATTTATTTACTGGATAGAGACAACCAGAAATCGAGATGGAAGGGGAAGGCAGAGAGGAGAGAGAGAGAGAGAGAGAGAGAGAGAGAGAGAGAGAGAGAGGGAGAGGGAGAGAGAGAGAGACTCTTGCAGCTCTGCTTTACCACCTGTGAAGCTTTCTCCCTGCAGATGGAGACCAGTGGATTGAACCTGGGTCCCTGTGCACTGTAACACGTGCCCTCAACCAGATGTGCCACTACCTGGCCCTATGTGTGTTTTTTAATAGATTGTTTCTCTGATTCTTGGATAACAGGATGATAAAGAGACATTGTGTGGCAATTTAAAAAATATTTTTAAAGATTTTTGTTATCTTCATTTATTTATTGGATAGAGATAGCCAGAAATTGAGAGGGAAGGGGGTGATAGAGAAGAAGAGAGAGACAGAGAGACACCTGCAGCCCTGCTTCACCACTCATGAAGCTTCCTTCCACAGGTGGGGACCAGGGCTCAAACCTGGGTCCTTGTGCACTGTAACATGTGTGCTTAACCAGGTGCACCACCAGCCGGCCCTGTTGTGGCAATTTATAAATGCAAACATGTATTTGGTTCATGATCTCCTTAGAAATAGCTCCTGGGAGTCAGGCTGTAGCGCAGCAGGTTAAGCGCAGGTGGCGCAAAGCACAAGGACCGGCATAAGGATCCCGGTTTGAACCCTGGCTCCCCACCTGCAGGGGAGTCGCTTCACAGGCGGTGAAGCAGGTCTGCAGGTGTCTATCTTTCTCTCCCCCTCTCTGTCTTACCCTCCTCTCTCCGTTTCTCTCTGTCCTATCCAACAACGACGACAACAACAATAATAACTACAACAATAAAACAAGGGCAACAAAAGGGAATAAATAAATAAAAAAGAAAAAAAAAGAAATAGCTCCTAAGACACTTGTGATTCCGTAAGTGATAAGTGGAACAAAGGGATCTGTGTAGTCATATTCAGTCTCTTCCACCCAGAGCTGAGTTTATGTTAATAAAGTCATTTCTTAGGATGTGGATGGTTTATCGTGTCTGTCATCCATGAGATCATAGGGTTGGAAATTTCCATTCCTTCTTTTCTCTTTATTTTTTATCATCAGGATTATATCTGGGGCACTGTGAATCCAGTTTCTATTGACCTTTTTCGATTTTTTCCCCTTTCTATTTTTATTTGATAGAACACAGAGGGGGGGGAGGTAGAGCAGGAGAGAGAAAGAGAGACACCTCCAGACCTGCATCACTGATCATGAAGTTCCCCCCTTACAGGTAGGGAGCGGGGATCCAACCCAGGGCCTTGTGCTTAACCAAATAGGGTGCACCACCACCTAGCCCTGGAAATCTCGGGTCTTCAGAGTGAGACAAGGGGCTACAGATTGAATAGCACACCAATAAGCAGTGATCTCATTCATCAAGCCTATGTATGGATGCTTCTTTAAAAAAAACCCAAAGCCTTGTGAGCCAGGTGGTAGTGCATCTGGTGAAGCAGGGACCCGGGTTCCAGCCCTTGGTCCCCACCTGCAGGGGGAAACTTCACTAGTGGTGAAGCAGGGCTGCAGTTGTCTGCCTTTTGCTCTCCCTCTCTATCTCCCCTTCCCCTCTCAATTTCTCTCTGTCTGTATCTAATAAACAAATAAATAAAAACATTAAAAAATGAAGTCTTCAGGGTGGTGTACATATAGAGATTAGGAGCCAATGGCTTCTTAGAGATTGGGGAAGCTCCAAGCCCTTCTTCATGGGTACTACCCCCCCACAAATGTTATTCATTTGTTTTTGTTTTTGTTTTTAAGTTCAAGACTTGGATAATAAGCTGGTGACCTTGGAAGCAAAATGTTTCTCTGAGTTCTGTGAACCGTTCTAATAAATTAATCAGACCCAAGGTGGGGACTGTTGAAGGCTCTGATCTACACTCGGTCCATCAGAGGCACAAGAGAGCTTGTACAGATTACCAGTATCGGGGGGCATAGCTCAGGGGCAGAGCATTTGGCTGTAGATTACCAGTATCTGAAGTTGGTCCCGTGCAAGTTGAAAGGACGTCTTGTTAAACCGAGCCCCTTAAGCTGTGGGATCTGAATCTTTCAGTAGACATAACTGAGTCAATCACAGGACACTCACCTGCTTATCTGAGGGAGGCAAGAACCCATACATTTAAAGTTGAAATGGGAGGGGCTAGGCATTGGTGCACCTGGTTAAACACTCACACTACAGTGCATGAGAATCTGGGTTCAAGCCCATCTGCAGACCTGCTTCACCACTCCTGAAGCTTTCCTCTTATAGGTGGGGACTGGGGGCTCAAACCTGGGTCCTTCTGCACTGTAACCTGTGTTCTCAACCACATGCACCACCACCTGGCTGGTGTTTCTGTCTCCTTCTCTGTCTCTCCCTCTTTTCTCAATTACTCTCTGTCTCTATCCAATAATAAATAAATGAACTTAAAATTAAAAACAGAAATTGGAATCATTGTGCTACTGGTGTTGATGGAGAGGAGGCAGTAATTTCCTTTTTGATCATTTCTTTCTTTTCCCTCATAGAGGACACAGCTGTAGTGGCAGTCATTTCGCAGACATTACTGGAATCAAAAGCACAGGGTCTTCCTACTGGGGGTGCTTACTTATTAGGGTGTGATTAAGGAACTTTTAGCGGATACTTAGTCTTACCAGGGAGAGACGACCTGCCTGTAACGTAAGATGAAAGGGAGAAAAGTCAAAGGGGAGGGTGCCCAAAACCCCCCCAGACCCAGAGAATATTCATGAATAAACATGTTCCCCTAGTTAGTGCTGATGTTCATGTGTGAGCTTTTGTCATTCCAATAAGGAGAATCAAGATATTTGTGTTTTTAACTTAAGGTGGGTTGACTGGATTTCATTTGTGGCAGCTGGAAGAAGAATGCCAATTCCAGGCAGGCTGAATTCAGGGATTGAAAACAGCAAGAAGACTGGACAGTGGCCCAGCAGAAGGTCTGGACTGGTCGGTGAGTGAATTCTAAGCCTCCAGTTTGATATCCCATACGTTCGTTTTCCATCCATTTCCATCCATGTTGCTTTTTGTCAAGTGTCCTTGAATTCCAGGGGGCATCTATTCTGTATAGAGATATGCACTTGTCAGAAAAGCCATGAGATACCACTTCACTCCGATTAGAATGTCATAGATCAGGAAAGGTAGCAGCAACCAATGCTGGAGAGGTTGTGGGGTTCTCCTGCACTGTTGGTGGGAAAGTCAATGGATGCAACCCCTTTGGAGAGCAGTCCGCAGAACTGTCAGAAGGCTAGAAATGGACCTACCCTATGACCCTGCAGTTCCTCTCCTCAGGATATATCCTAAAGAATGAAATATACCCCGTCCAAAAAGATTTGTGTATACTTATGTTCATAGCAGTGCAATTTGTAATAGCCAAAACCTGGAAGCAAGTTATGATATATATATGGAATACTACCAAGTTATTTAAAATGGTGAATTCACCTTCTTCACCTCATCTTGGATAACCCTTGGAGAAAAAAGTTTAAGTTATAAAAGCCAGAAAGAGAAGGATGAATATGGGATGATCCCATTTATGGACAGAAGTTGAGAAATAAGAACAGAATGGAAAACACAAAGCAGAACTTGGACCGGGTTTGGTGTATTGCACCAAAGTAAAGAACTCTTTACAGCAGTTTCAGGTCTAGGTGCATGATGGTGGAGGAGGACCTAGGTAGGGGGTAGGGGTGGGGGAGAATGCTTGGCAGAAAGTTTACACAGGTACCAACAATTATATTTACTGTTGACTATAAACCTTTAATCCCTCCATGACAAAATTTTAAAAATGGAAAAGTTATGACATTTTTTGTGTGCAAAATCGTGTGACAACTTTTCTGAAAACCCAGTATTTTCCTGAACCTATTTATTACCAGGTGTTTTTGTTGATTTAATCTGAAGCAAATTCTTGGGGTTTGTTTTATAAAAAAAAAAGCCACCTAAAACTGCATATAAAATGGCAAAAACAGATTTAACTAAAGTCTATTCCAATTCAGGAGTATAAAAGTGAGCTTAATTCCAATGCAATTTGGTCAAGTGGGAGTCTGTAACCAAGGAGCAGGGTGGGACTCATAGACAGAAAATGATAAGGAGGATATATTAGGGGGTGGGGACTCTGGATAAACCGATCTAAAAGAATCCTCACTGAAAGATCAGTGATCAGATGTCACTGTAAGAAGCTGAAAATGATAGAACTCATCAGCTCCAATGGTGCTTTTAATAAAATTTTTATTTATAGTATGGAAATATTGACAAGACCATAGGATATGAGGGGTACAATTTCACACAGATCCTACCACCAGAACTCTGTATAAAATCCCCTCCCTTGATAGCTTTCCTACTTTTTATTTCTCTAGGAATATGGACCCAGGGTCATTATGGGCTGCAGAAGGTGTCAGGTCTAGCTTTTGTAATTGCTTCATTGCTGAACATGGGTGTTGGCAGGTCAATCAATACTCCCAGCCTGTCTCTCTCTTTCCCAAGTGGGCAAGGCTCTGGGGTAAGCAGGGCTTCAGGACACATTGGAGGGGTTGTCTGCCCAGGGAAGTCAGGTTGGCAACATAATAGCATCTGGAACCTGGTGGCTGAAAAAGCATTAAAATATAGAGCCAAACAAATTGTTGACTAATCATGAACCTATAGACAAGAGTCTTGCAGATGAAGAATTGGGGTCTCCATTTTGGAAAAAGCTAGTAGGTCTATTTTAGATATATTCCAAGGGGGCCCATGACCCTACTAGTTTTTGCCTGAGCTTGACATCTAATATGCAGGTGACCTAAGTTATTGTGTGGGGAGATGGTGTCATAGTTGGAAAAAGGCCCAGAAAGCTGGATCAGGGAAAAGAGTAGCTCTCTAATACGGGAAAAGTATATAAATATAGTTAACTGTAAACCTCATCATTCTGATCTGGGGCCCATGTTCAGCACAGGGGCCTGTGTAACATCTGCATCCCTGTGGGTCTGAGCTCACATTCTGTGGTCACAGCTAGGGACATCCAGGCTGCATTAAATTTTAGGACCCATCATCCTCGGGAGATAGGCAGAGTATGCTATCTAACCTCCCTTTGGAGAATGGAACATTCCCTACCGTTGTTGATTCACATTGAGGGCCAGGTCCCATAGGGGCCCATAGAGGGGCCCATTATGTTGTTCCTGCTGGAGATGACCAGTGACAGTGGTGAGAGGGATCTGCTAGAGGTCTAGGCCCATCATGTCTGTGTGGGAATCCCAGGACTCCCTGACTAGGGGCCCAGGTGATGGGGTGGCCTGGTAGTGACTAAAGAGTCATCATTGAAATCTGCCAGTCTCTTGCCCATATTCAGCTTTTGTAGTCCTTACTTTGTCTGACATGGTTAGCTTTGGAGTGACTGAAGGACTTTCAATAGGATGTAGGTGAGGAGGGTGTCTAGGTCTAAGTGGAAACTATTTCACTAGGAACTTTATGGTGTCTTTTTTTGTCTTTCTGCTTGCTTGCTACATTTACTAACTCAGTGTAAACTACTGTGTACTTTTGCTTTAAGGTATATGTTTTCCCCCAACCTCTGGATACATGTACATATGCCCCATCTCATGGATCCTGGTCTATATCTAGGTTTTGAGGTTTGCTAAGAAGCGTAGCATCTGAAATAGAATTAAGGAGTCCCATGAGCTAGGCAAGGTCTCATCAGAGTAATGAAGCTGGAGAGTTGGCATTCCACTCCTGACATCTCTGGATGCAGTCTGAAGTGAACATGCCGAGATGGGACTGGTTGCTTTGACTGGGTTGTGATCAGCAGGTGCAGTATCAGTTGGTTTGAATTGGGAGAAGTGTGCAGAAAAGTGAGCCTTGCCCTAGAAGTTTCAGGACTGGGAGAAATATGGGCTTTGTGGAGAAAGGGGAGGGTTCCTGCTGAGAGGTGTTTTTTTTTTTATTAATTTATTATTGGATAGTGACAGACAGAAATTGAGAGGGAGAGAGACAGAGAGACACCTGCATCCCTGTTTCACCACTCATGAAGCCTTCCCCTGCAGATGGGGACCAGGGGCTTGAACCTAGGTCCTTGTGCACTACAGTGTGTGCACTTAACCAGGTGCGCCACCGCCTGGCCCCCGACTGAGAGGTTTTGATTAAAGAAATTGTTGCTGCAACAAGTGTGTAAGGAGGTGCACAGATGGACTTAGGAGAATGTTCAGAGTCCTGATTAAGAATTCCAGTTGGAGAAGCTTATTGTTCTTAGCACTCTGGATGGGAGAGGACAGCAGACAGCAGAAATCTTGAACATTCACATGAGCTCTTTGAAACTCCTCTTTGCCAGCCCAGCCAACCTCAGTTCAGTATCCTACTCACCTTTCCATGAAAGCAGGACCTATAGGATTCAAGGACTGACAGACAGGCCTATTTTGGATAGACAAGCAAAGAATAAAAAATCCTCTTAGACAAGACTAACAGTCCCACAAGCATTTATATATTTCCCAAGCATGTTTTGATATACCTTATTTTTCCCTCACTGAAGCATTACATAGACATAATAGCTCCAAGAGGCTAGCTCACACCTATAAAGACCCAGGACAGGGATCAGATGGTTAAGCGTACATGGTGCAAAGTGGAAGGACCGGCGTAAGGATCCCAGTTTGAGCCCCCAGCTCCTCACCTGCAGGATGGTCGCCTCACAAGTGGTGAAGCAGGTCTGCAGGTGTCTGTCTTTCTCTCCCCCTCTCTGTCTTCCCCTCCTCTCTCCATTTCTCTCTGTCCTGTCCAACAACAAGGACATCAATAACAACAACAATATTAACCACAATAAAGAGAAACAAAACAACAACAAGGGCAACAAAAGGGGAAAAAATAACCTCCAGGAGCAGTGGGTTCATGGTGCAGGCACTGAGCCCCAGTAATAACTCTGGAGGCAAAAAGAGAAAAAAAAAGACCCAGGGCACATGAGTAGTGGGGAAAATCCTGCAAACAGTTCTGTGCACTCAGCTCAAGTCCCTTTGCACCTTGCTCTGGAGTGACCCTAGTTCTTCAAGAATATTCCATTTGATGGTGAATTAAAATAAATGCATCCTCACCACCTTCGGAATCACACCTGAAAGTAGTTTGCCTGGAAGAAAGTGGATGTAAGCTTCAGTCATAAGATAAATAAGAACTGGGGGGTAAAATGTAAATCATGATGGCTGTAACTAACACTGCTTGTGAAATACAGAAAAGTCCTTGAATAGCTTCCTGTAGTTCACACCACAAGGAGACAAACGTTTTCCCTATTTTTACCACCAAGATGATGATGCCAGGTTCTGCACCAGCATGATTTCACTGCTGCTGTGGACTCCTTTTGAAAACTCTATTTATTTATTCATGGTTTGGCTGAAAGATAGGAAAAGAGAGATAGAGATAGATGGAGAATTAGAGAGAGAAGCTAAGGCACTACAGCAATACTCCATTGTTGGTAATTGCTTCTCTCCGGACATGGACATTGGCAGGTGAATCCATACCCCCAGCCTGTTTCTATCTTTCCCTAGTAGGGCAGGGCTCTGGAGAGGTGAGGTTCCAGGACACATTGGTGAGGTTGTCTGCCCAGGGAAGTCAGGATGGAATTACAGTTTAACTTAAATCGACATAGACTATCTCTATCTTGGGCTTGCACTTCTGAGGTTAAGTGGTCTGGAAAAGAAGGTGTCTGTTTCGTACCTGGCTTCTGGCCTTGAGAGCACCCACTGGAACTCAGGCTCTCAGTTCCAGGTAACTTAGGAACTTGGTGCCTGAGAGGTGATAAGATATAAAGCAAAATAAATTGTTCAGTAAATAGGAAGCAAAAGGTAGGAATAGAGCAGGTGAGATCAAGAATATTGAGGTGGAAAGAAGCCAGGAATTCTGTTTTAGGTCTGTTGTAAGTGGCCCATGAAGTTAGTTTTTTTTTTTTTTTTTTTGGACTAAGGATTTCCCATAAAACATCAACTAGTTGTGTACAGTAGAGAAGATCATTCATATTCTAGAACCTGTGTTTCCTCATATGTATGAAGGGTACAACTCCACACTGTTCCCTCTGCCAGAGTACTGTGTCCCCATTCCTTCCACTGGAAGTTACAGTTGTTAACTGTAAGTTAAGTTCTCCTAAGGTTGCAGATATGTGTTAATTATTATTTCTACAACTGCCTGTAATTGTATATATCCTCTCCCTCTTTTTTTTCCCTATATGATTCCATCTTCTCTTCCTTTCTAAGTCACATCTACAACAATTACTACATCCAAATATCCTTTAATTTTCCTCTTCTCTCTCTGGGTCTTGATGTAGATAAAACAAAACAAAAAAAAACAAACAAACAAACAAACAACTTCCCAGGCATAACTGTTTTTCCTTCAGAAGCATCTAATGCTTGTTAGCTGTTACACTGGATCCATCACTAAAGTCTTCAAAGGGGGAGAAGGGCTGTGGGAGTAGATGCTATCACTTCTGTTCCTTGGTCCTTCACCAAGAGGCCCACTGATGCCCACAACTGCCTGTTAAGAGTTCTACTGTTGACTGTTGTCTGTGTCAGGTGTCCATCCCCAGCTTACTAGAGAAATTGAAACAGTGAGCTGAGACCTCTCTGACTCCCACAAATTAAAGGTTATCTTAGCAAGAAGGTAGAAGTGACTGGTGGGTCTTACTTTCCTGTAATTGTCAACAAGGGGAGCATCTGAATTCAACTAGACTTCCTCTGCTCATATTACGGTTCAGTATTTATTGTTTTAATATTGAATTGCCGAGGGGAAAGGGATACTGCAAACTTTTCATTACTTTGTTCCCTTGAAGTTTTAATTTACAGTTAGTAGAGGATTATTTTCTTTCTGAAAAATTGAATGTTTTTGTTTTCCTTAAGAAAAGACACTTAAACAACTGGACAGAGTGCATGAGAGAAAGTGTCGCCAAACACATAACTCACTCAGCACACACTGGCTGCCCTACCTTAATTCGGCTTCCTGGAATACGCCACGCTCATCCACACACCATGGCTTTCACACTTGCTTTCTCTCAGTTTTTGAGAACTTTCTGCTGGTAAAAACTTTTAGTTTCTCAAGCCTGGTTCTACCTCTAGGTTTGGTCCAAAGCCCCTGTCTTGGGAAAGCAATCTCTGGCCAGATGCCTTATTGCAATAGGTTTTCATTGCATTCATTATATTTTATTCTATTGAAAAATTATTTATAAATTTAATTTATTGGGGGATCACTTGTTTACAGTCAACAGTAAAATACAATAGTTTGTACATGTTTAACATTTCACAGTGTTCCACATTTCCATTCCACCCCCACTAGCTCCTCTGCCATCATGTTCCAGGACCTGAACTCTTCCCTGGACCACAGAATCTTTTACTTTGGTGCAATACACCAAACACAGTCCAAGTTCTGCTTTGTGTTGTTCAGCTTCACTTTTTAAATTATTATTAGTGATTAGAGACTGACAGACAAGATTATGGGATAAGAGGGGCGCAATTCACACAACTCCCAACATCAGTGTGCCGTGTTCCATCACACCACTGAATGAGTCCCCAGTCTCTACCCCTCTGGGCGTATGGACCAAAGTTCTCTATGGGGTGCAGAAGATGGGATGAGTTCTGGCTTCTGTAATTGTTTCTCTGATGGACATGGGCACTGATAGGTGGATCCATACCTCTAGCTTGTTTCTGTCTTTCCCTAGAAGAGCAAGGCTCTGGGGAGGTGAGGTTCCAGGACACATCGGTGAGATCATCTGCCCAGGAAGGTAGGTTGGCATCAGGGTAATATTTTTTAACTTCTGTCTATAAGTGAGATCTCCCCATATCCATCTTTCTCTTTCTGACTTATCTCACTTAACAGGATTCCTTCATGTTTTTATTTATTCTAATTTTATCTTTCTCCTCTGAAACTGTGTTATTTAATTCTTTGTACCCCTGTCTACTTATTACCTAGCTCTTTGAAATTACGAACAAATCGCTTGAGGGACATCTATCACACTAAACATTGCATTTTCTCAACCTACCAGCATATTGGGATGGGGTGGTGGTGCACCTGGTGAAGCGCACACATTACAGTGTTCAGGGACCCAGGTTTAAGCCCCCAGTTCCCAGCTGTAGAGGGGTAGCTTCCCAAGTTGTGAAGCAGGCCTGCAGGTGTGTCTCTGCCTCTTTCCCCTCTCTGTCTTTCCCTGCTCTCTCAGTTTCTCTCTGTCTGTATCCAGTAGTAAATAATTAAAAAGAAAAATAAGACAGTGAAAGGGGATGCTATTAAAAAAGTCTTTTGGGAGTCGGAGGTAGCGCAGCGGGTTAAGCGCACATGGCGCAAAGTGCAAAGAAACTGCTTAAGGATCCTAGTTCGAGCCCCTGTCTTCCCTCCTGCTGGGGGGGTCGCTTCACAGGCAGTGAAGCAGGTCTGCAGGTGTCTGTCTTTCTCTCCCCCTCTTTGTCTTCCCCTCCTCTCTCCATTTCTCTCTGTCCTATCTAACAATAACAACATCAATAACAATAACAATAATTACAACAACAATAAAGAACGAGGGCAACAAAAGGGAAAATAAATAAAATTTTAAAAAGAAGTCTTTTCAGACTGTCTTCTTTTTAATATTTTTATTTTTTAATATTTTATTTGCTTATTTATGAGAGGGAGGGGGAGACTGAGAGGGAGAGAAATAGAGAGACACCTGCAGCCCTGCTTCACCACTAGTGAAACTTTCCCTCTGCAGCCAGGGGCTTGAACCTGGGTCTTTGAGCACTTTAATGTGTGCGCTTAACCAGGTGCACCACTGCCTGGCCCCTTAGGATCTTTTAAATGTATCCTGTGCTTGCTTTTTTTGATATTTTATTTATTTAGGGTAGATATAGAGATAAATTGAGAAGGAAGAAGGAGATAGGGGCAGGGGAATGCCACCTACAGCATTTCTTCACCACTGATGAAGCTCCCCTCCATCCCCTGGTGTCCCCTGGTGTGTGGGGAGAGGAGACTTGAAGCCTGGTCCTTGATCATTTGCAATGTGTTCTCTGTACCAGGTGTGCCAAGACCTGGCCCCTCTTGTGTTTCTGTAAGTCTAAAACTGCTCTAAAGCATGTCTATTTATTTGTATGTATGGAGAAGGACTTGGATTCCTGGGTATACTTGATTCTACTGCTCCCAGATTGAGTTTTTAATCTATGTTTTCTAGTTCATCCCCAGAGAGCTAGAGGCCCCATATCACCAGGGCCCCCCCTACACACACCATGGGGCTCCCATATGGTGTGGACCTTAGCCCCCAACCCTGTGCAAAAGTGTACCATATTGGGTGAGATATCTCCTGACATGACCACTTGTCTATTTTAATGTAATTCTTAAAATGTAAATACTTTTTTATTTTATGAGAGAGGGAGGGGGGAAGCGGAAGAGGGAGAGGGAGAGAGAATGAGCATTCTCTCTGCTCAGCTTTGGTTTATGGTGGTGCTGGGGATTAAACCTGGGACTTTGGAGCCTCAGGCATGAGAATCTCTTTGCATAACCATGATGCTATCTCTCCTGTTCTTCAATGTCACATTTAAATGCAGAGTACCTTTCTGTAGTCTTTCTCTGGGTTAACAACTTGTTATAAGAGAACATGAAAGAACGATTTGCTTTGTCATTCCTATCTGCTATGGGATTGATTTATACTCTTTTTCCCTTAGGTTATTTGAATAACTAAAAGCTAAAAACACTTCTAAATTGTATTTAATTCACCGTTATGAAATTCTGTGTTTTTCAAAGTTCTATCGAAAATAACTTTTATGAGATTAACCAAACTATAATTCTTCTCAGCATGCCTTGGAAAATTTTCATAACAAGAATTGTCATGACAATTTATAGAATCTAATCAGGAGGTATGTAGGTCTCTCCCGGCCTCCAACACACGAACACAAATGCTGACCTGAGGTTTTGGCTTCGAAGTAAATGAACTTTAAAGCTCTCGCTTATAGTTCTAGTATATCGGAATTGAAATGTGTCATTTTGTCGCGCATGAAATAGAGACCAATTTATCACCTGTTTGGGCAGGAAAATAAGTCCTCGCCTTAGCAGAGCACTAGACTGAGATATTTTAAGAAGTCTTAGTACTGTTTCTTATTTGGGACAACTCAGATTACATTATCTTATAAACATGCTAAGACATTCTGGTGGTATTTTGGCTATTGGATAAGATAAACCAAGGCTTGAAATGTAAATCATACTGAAAAAGATTAAGCCATCACTAGCCAATATAATATTTATTGATTGTAACAAAACAGCCATCTTCTCGCAATTGATTTTTAACAATTATATTGATATTGCTGGACTTCATCACCTGTTAGAGTAATTTATTGATGATTTTACTTTTACTTATTATTAATTGTGTTTGTTTGTTTTTTGCATCTAATGTATGTCGTGCTATGGGTATTAGAGAGCATGGGACTGGCCAGCCTTTCAGGAAGCCTGAGCGGATCATTGGTTGCTGGTCTCCTGATTCACCCTTATAACTCAGGAAAAGGTTATTGTCTCATTGATGAAAGTCTTGGGGGAGACAAGACGATAGAATGTCTGGATGAAATGTCTAGAGGCAAAAATGCAATTCCAGTTTGCCGTGAAATCTAATTGGGAATCCATCTGGGACTTTGCTGCTGAGAAGTAGATTCATTTCTGGTCTCTTTCATGGAAGCTGGTGTGTTAGCATCAGCTGACTCGTGGAGGGAAAGTTCATCATAGCTCACTACAGTCTTTATCTTTTTTTTTTTTAATTTATAAAATGGAAATATTTATAAGACTACAGGATAAGAGAGGTGCATTCCACACAATGCCCATCCCCAAAGCTCCATATCCCATCCCCTCCCTTGATAGCTTCCCTAGTCTTTATCCTTCTGGGAGCATGAACCCAGGATCATTGTGGAGTGCAGAAGGTGGAAGGTCTGGCTTCTGTAACTGCTTCACCGATGAACATGGGTGTTGACAGGTCAGTCCATACTCACAGCATGTCTCTCTTTTTTCCTTAGTGGGGCAGGGGTCTGGGGAGGCAGGCATCCAAGATATGTGGTGGGGTCCTCTACCCAAGAAAGTTGGGTTGAAATCATGGTATCTTCTGGAACCTGATGTGTAAAAAAGAGTTAAAAGATAATGCAGAAAAATTGTTGACCAGATCTCAAACTATACAATTATTATCTTAACAAGCCTGACTTTTCCCAAGACGAGACACAAGTCCAGATGTCCACTGTGGAGAATGATGGAAATGGCAAATATCAGTCTCTCACACATTCTTTAAAAATATTTTTTATTTATTGTTGGATAGAGACAGAGAGAAATTGAGAAGAGATGGGGAGATAGAGAGGGAGAGAAACAGAGAGACACCTGTATTCCTCCTTCACCACTTGTGAAGCTTTCCCCCTGCAGGTGGGGACCAGAGGCTTAAACTCAGGTCCTTGTGCGTTGTAATGTGTGTACTTGACAAGATGCACCACCGCCTGCCCTCCTCATTCATGTTTAACAGATACTGCCTCATGTGATGAGACTAACCATTTGAGGTAAGCATTTTATCTATCTATCTATCTATCTATCTATCTATCTATCTATCTATCTATCTATTGGCAACCATCTTAAGGTTAAAGGACCTGAAACGAAGAGCTTAAACCAATTATTTCAGATTCCTAGACTAGAATTATGACATCATTTGTTTTGTAACTTTTCTTAATTTTTTTATTATCCATATTTGTTTATTGGATAGAGACAGCCAGAAATTAAGAGGAAGGGGGAAATAGAGAGGGAGAGAGAGAGACACCTGCAGCCCGTTTTGACCACTTGCAAAGCTTTCCCCCCTGCAGGTGGGGACTGGAGGCTTGAACTCAGGTCCTTGCACATTGTAACATGTGGTCTCAACCAGGTGCGCCATCACCCTGCCCTGCATCATTTGATCTGTAAAACTCTGCTTCCTTACTCACTAGATTCCCTTCATCAGGTACCTCATGTGTCAAACTTGGACATTTCATTCTCAACACAATCAAGAATGTCTTTCTTATTCCTTTTTTTATTTTTATGTTTATTTATTCAGAAGAGACAGCCAGAAATTCAGAGACAAGGGGGGAATAGAGAGGGAGAGAGAAAGGGAGACACCTGCAGCCCTGCTTCACCACTCACAAATCTTTCCCGCTTCAGGTGGGGACCTGGGGCTCAAACCCAGATTCTTACACATGGCTCCACCAGGTGCACCACCACCAGCCCCCATCTTTCTTATTCTTTATCTGTTCTCTTTAGTACCTCATAAATGCCCTCTTATCTTGACTTCCAGTCTATTGGCTTCTTTACATTACACTTTACCTCTAATAATAGTAGGAATGAAAACACTACCATTGATGGTGTGTTTATCACAGTTTAGCAAGTATGTGTTATACATCGCTGACAGCATGTTGTTATATGTTTTGTAAAATGTGTCTCAGAGAAGCAGAATACCTCATGAATGTAGCTAATAAATAGCACGATTCTTTCTGCCTCTGACCTGAAATGTTAATTTTTAAATAAATTATGACTATTTTCTAAAAAAATAAAAATCAAGTTTACTAAAGATTTTTCACCAGTTGGTGACACACCTGATTGAACACACACATTGCAGCTCACAAGGACCCAGATTCAAGCCCTGGGTCTCCACCTGCAGTGGGGAAAGCTTCATGAGTGGTGAAGCAGGTCTGCAGATGTCTCTCTGTCTCTCTCCCTCTGTATCTTCCCTCCGCCTCTCAATTTCTCTCTGTCTCTATCCAGTAATACATAAATACAATTTGAAAATCTAAGTTTTTTTTTCAGAAGTAGGTCAAATAGTCATTTTATTTTATTATTTTTTAAAATTTTAATATTTATTTATTTCCCTTTTGGTGCCCTTTTGTGGTGTCGTTGTAGTTATTATTGTTGTTATTGATTTTATTGTTGTTGTTACTGATTTTAATATTGTTGGATAGGACAGAGAGAAATCGAGAGAGGAGGGGAAGACAGAGAAGGGGAGAGAAAGATAGACACCTGCAGACCTGCTTCACTGCCTTTGAAGCAATCCCCCTGTAAGTGGGGAGCTGTGGGCTCAAACCGGAATCCTTAAGATGGTCCTTGCACTTTGCGTGGTACCACGTGTGCTTAACTTGCTGCGCTACATCCTGATTCCCCTTTTTTTCTACTACAAACCAACATATGAGTAAACTGATGCTCAAAATATGTATAAGGTATGTCAGAGGCAGTGCTAGCAGGTGGAGGGTTAGGCAGGTCAGCTCCTCTGTCTGAAAGTGTTTGGGCTTCCTCCATGATGTCCATCTACCATGTTGGGTGATACATTTGCTCTCTCCTGCTGTCTCTCCATCTGCTTCTGTCTGAAAATATCTTCCTGAAATGGTGAAGACTCAGCAGCAGCAACAACAAATATTTGCTTTTGGAATAACTAATCGAAATTAAAGCCCAAACTAGGATATATGAAATACATTGTCTTGACAAGTCGTCATGAGATGTTTTGCAAATAAGAACAAAAATAGTGGGAAAATTAATTTTTTTTAAATGAACACCCTGAAAATGCATGGAATTCGGAATACAAACTAGCAGCATGGAAAGAATCATGATTCTCCTTGTTTTTTTTTTTCTTTTATATACTTATCTAATAGTAGATATGTCCAAATGTCACATCATATTTCAGAAACTTAGATTTATTTATTTATTTATTTATTTATTTATTTATACAAAGGAAACATTGACAAAACCATAGGATAAAAAGGGTACAACTGCACACAATTCCCACCACCAGAACTCTGTATCCCATCCCCTCCCCTGAGAGCTTTCCTATTCTTTACCCCTCTGGGAGTATGGACCCAAGGTCATTGCAGGGTGCAGAAGGTGGATGGTTGGGCTTCTGTAATTGCTTCTACACTGAAAAGAGAGTTAACATACAAGGCCAAACAAATTGTTGATCATCATGAACTTAAAGGCTGGAATAGTGCAGATGAAGAGTTGGAGAGTTGTCCATTTTGTAAATGGAGAAACTTAGTTTTGAAGTAAGGAAACTTACATTCATTTGCATCATAAAAGAGCACTATTGAAACTTTGTAAATTTTTTACTAGTAGATTTAGAAGCTTTTACATGGAGAAACAGATTTTCTGTGCATTCTATTTTTATAATAACTTTTCACTACGAGATTACTGATAAATAAATATATTTCTGGTATGCAGCATTGTATATCAGTGTTATGATATGTTACAGCACAGGGAATGGAGGGAGTGGAACATACATTGAAAGCATTAAAAGATGAGAATTGCCAGCTACAAGTACACTATCCTGCAGAATTATCCTTTGGTGGGTGAAATACCGAGGTAAATTAGTAAAATATGCTAATCTGAAAGGAATCAAGCATTCCTTTGCAAGACTGACTTCTCTCATCTCATTGTCTCCTTTTCTACTTCTGTTATTTTTCCATCCCAAGTTTTAAGGAATTGTTTACTAACTCTGTTCACGCTAAGTAATATTCCTCTGCCAGGACCCCACCATGTGTCTTGGAGCCCCAACTCCCCAGATCCCCGCCCCACTAAGGAAAGAGAGAGACAGACTGGGAGTATGGATCGACCTGCCAAAGCCCATGTTCAGCAGGGAAGCAATTACAGAAGCCAGACCTTCCACCTTCTGCATCCCACAATAACCCTGGGTCCATGTTCTCAGAGGGATAAAGAATAGGGAAGCTATCAAGGGGAGGGGATTGGATAAGAAGCTCTGGGGGTGGGCATTATGTGGAAATGTACCCCCCTTATCCCATAGTCTTGCCAATATTTCCATTTTATAAATTAAAAAAAAAATACTCCTCTGCTTGTATGTTGTGAAGGTTGTTTCAGCCTGGTGGTGGTGCATCTCGTTAAGTGCACACATTACAGTGCACAAGGACCTGGGTTCGAACTCCTGGACACCACTCACTTGCAGGGGAAAAGCTTTGCTAGTGATGGAACAGGGCTGTATATGTCTCTCTACCTCCCCGTTCTGTCTTGATTTCTGGTTGTCTTGATCCAATAAATAAAGAAATAAATAAAAATAATTTTTAAAAGTAAGAGGGAGAGAGAAAAGGTGGTTTCTTTTTCTTTTTTTTAATGTTTTGTTATCTATTTATTTATTGGACAGAGACAGTCAGAAATTGAGGGGGGTAGTAGAGAGGGAGAGAGACAGAGACACCTTCAGCCCTACTTCACCACTCATGAATCTTTCTCCCTGCAGGTGGAGGCTGGGGGTGGGGCTCAAACCTGCATCCTTGTGCACTGTAACATGCATGTTCAACCAGGTGTGTTACCAACGGCCCCAGAAGGTGGTTTCTATCACACTCTTTCTTCCAGAAGTTGACACCAGGTGAGGAGCTTCCAGTTCACCAGTCAACTAAGGCCCAGGACCTCACTTGGTCTGGTCCTGCCAGGGCAAATGTAGACGAGACTAGAACTTCAATAAATCCTGGAATTTTTTCCATTAAGTGCTAATTTTAAATTGTTAATTTTGCGTAGCCTGCAGATGACGTTCTAAGTGTCCAGATGGCCCTTGATAGAAACAAGCTTCCCCGTCTCTGTGTTTCACAGTTTAGACAGCTATGTGGAGCCATGGGGGTTTCCAAACCTGAAGGAATACAAAAAACCCTTGTCCTGAAGCAGTAGTTCTCCTGATCTTCTCTGTATTGTTTGCAAGCATTCCAAGCCTCTTGGTATGCCTTGAGGAGGGGTATGTGGGGACATCTGAATCTGAAATCAAGTATAAAATGCTGTTATCCAGTTTCTGATTACCAAGTCCCATAACAAGAGTGCATCTGGCTGACCGCAACCTCAAGAATGTGTGGTATATTAGGAACACCTGTTGTAAGGAATCATGACAATCAAGGATCTTGGTAGGTTCTCCCAATTAAAGTCTGCTTAAGATACAGACAATATGGGGGTTGGGCAATAGTGCAACGGGTTAAGCACATGTGGCATGAAGCACAACGACTGCTATAAGGATCCCGGTTCGATCCCCCAGCTCCCCACCTGCAGGGGGAGTCACTTCATAGGTGGTGAAGCAGGTCTGCAGGTGTCTATCCTTCTCTCCTCTCTGTCTTCCCCTCCTCCCTCCATTTCTCTCTCTGCTATCCAACAGTGAGGACATTAATAACAACAACAATAACTAAAACAACAAGGGCAACATAAAGGGGAAAAAGCTATTAAAAAAAGATACAGACAATACTATTGACAGTAATGTGTGCATGTTAGCTAAGAGGTAAGCACATCAAGTGGATCTTGGTGACTTGTCTCTGTTTTTTCCATTTTTACTTCCTGCCAACACCATCATCACACAGTTCATTTTCCTTATTAATCAGTGAGGCTGCAGCTCATGTATTAAAACACAGTCTTCCTTGACTGACCTCGACTGTAATGAACACTGGCAGGTGTTTGTGTTTCATTAAAAGACAATATGTCCTGGACAACAGGTGACCAAATCATTCAGTGAATACTGGAAATAAACATTCTCAACGTTTTGATTTCATACGGTTCCCTTCTTCCCCTGGGCGCAACTTGCTGTGTGGATGTTATTACATATGTCTTCACAATATGGAGTTCGGTGTCAACTATTATTACCCTGGTTTTGAAGACGTCAAAGCAAACCTGTTGGCAGTTTATGACTCTCTCCATGGCATCATGGGACAGAGCTGGAGCTGCACTTCCTTCCTGGGCCCCTGAAAAAAAAGAGAAAAGGAAAGTGATACAGAAGGAAAGACAGACACATCAGCACAACTCCACCACCCTGTTTTAGTTCTAAAATAAACAATGGTAGTCCAATTAGATACTCAACAGAATAAAGTATAAGGGAGTTGGATGTAGTGCAGCAGGTTAAGTGCAGGTGGTGCGAAGCACAAGGACCCACATAAGGATCCCGGTTTGAGCCCCCAGCTCCCCACCTGCAGGGGAGTCCCTTCACAGGTGGTGAAGCAGGTCTGCAGGTGTCTATCTTTCTCTCCCCCTCTCTGTCTTCCCCTCCTCTCTCCATTTCTCTCTGTCCTATCCAACAACAATGACAACAATAATAGCTACAACAATAAAACAACAAGGGCAACAAAAGGGAAAATAAATATTAAAATTTTTTTTAAAAATTAAAAAAATAAATTATAAATTGGAACAATTATAAAAATATAATTGCTTTTGATACCCAACCAAATTATCATTTTTTAAAATTTGACTTGTTTCCTAGTTATATTTTTCTTTCTTCTCTATTGCCTTCTAATTTTTTATATACCATGAAATAGAAACCTGTACCCCTGCTAGGAACACATTCAAATGTGTCAAAATGTGCCCTTGGTTATCAAAGAAGCAATGAATTCTACAGTAACTCTGCTTCTTAATGCGAAAAACTAAACTCAGATACTTAAGCATGGAAGGAAGAGTGTGAGGCAGGTAGAGAAGTGTGGGAAAGGCAGGTATGGTGTTTGTTACCTAGTTATTCTGTCTGCAGGCTCATTGAAATCTATCCATTAGGTTTGTGTTTAGAAGATCTGCGTGAACTTTGAACTTGGAGGTCTCTTACATCAACCAAAAGTGAATGATGACACAGATTCAGCACTTAACCCAAAGGGACTTTTTTTTTTTAAAAAAATAATATTTATTTATTATTCCCTTTTGTTGTCCTTGTTTTATTGTTGTAGTTATTACTGTTGTTGTCATTGCTGCCATTGTTGTTGTTAGGACAGAGAGAAATGGAGAGAGGAGGGGAGGAGAAAGATAGACACCTACAGACCGGCTTCACCGCTTGTGAAGTGACTCCCCTGCAGTTGGGGAGCTGGGGGCTCGAATCTGGATCCTTACGCCGATGCTTGTGCTTTGTGCCACCTGCGCTTAACCCACTGCTTTTACTACCTGACTTCCCTAAAGTGACTTCTACCACCATTTCCACTCATTTTAAAGGTCAATTTGACTTTCATGCTCCATTTTTATTTGTTCAATTTGCCAGAGCTTTGCTCTTTGCGAGACACACACACACACACACACACACACACACACACACACACACACACACAAACACACACACACACGTCCATCAGACCATAATTCATAATTGCATAATTGTTGCTTTTACCTTCATGGCAGCTATTGCTGCTTATGGTAAGGTTGCTAGTTCAAGCAAAATGTGTCAGGATCTCTCCTGTGACTTTTTAAACTGCAAACCTGGTTAATATTCCTGCAAAAGTCACTCAACTTACTCCAGACTGATGTCTTAAAAGATTAGTTCTCAATTAGGGGACGTTTATTTTTTCCTAAATCATGTTTTATATTTGACTAAGACAAGAAGAACCAATCAAGTTGGCAAGTAGATTAACCAAAAAAGTAAATTAAAAGACAAAGCAAAAAAGGTAATTAAATAATATCATTTTTTAAATATCACAGATATCTGCTTTGTTTAGAGCTACAAGGAATATAACTTTCATGAAGATTCAGATATATATTTTCATATAGTGTTTCATATTTTCATTTTAGTGTTAGTTTGACTGAAAATTCTGGTTAGTTGAGTGAAAACTCTGTTTATAATTTAAGGGGCCAGGTGGTGGTGCACCTGGTTGAGTGCACATGTTATAGTGCACAAGGACCCAGGTTCAAGCCTCCAGTCCCCACCTGCAGGGGGAAAGCTTTGCGAGTGGTGAAACAGTGCTGCAGGTGTCTCTCTGCCTCTCTCCCTCTCTGTCACCCCCTTCCCTTTTCATTTCTGTCTCTATCCAATAAATAAATAGATACTTTTTAAAAAACGCTGCAAGTAACTTTAGCAAACACAACACATCGAGTGTATCGAGTCATTTGAAATCATTTTCATGACCTCACTGAAATAGATTTATGGCTGTTATAAGATCTTACAACTATGACTTGGAATATGTATCTTAAATGACACACAAAGACCTACTTCACCATTCATGAAATTTCTCCCTGCAGGTGAGGACTAAAGGGTTTAACCCAGGTTCTTGCTCTCTCTCTCTCTCTCTCTCTCTCTATATATATATATATATGTATATATATATAGTCTGTATTTATTTGTTTGATAGAGACAGCCAGAAATCAAGAGGGAAGGGGGTAATAAAGAGGGAAAGAGGAAAAAAAACGAAAGAGGGAGAGTCAGAGACACCTGTAGTGTGTGTCTGGCTGGGCTTGAACCTTGTGCATTGTAACACATGTGCTCAACCAGGTGTGTCAGCACCCAGCCCTTACTTGCAGCATTTAGCATTATTGTTTCATAGAATGATAACTCATTCTATGAAAATAGAATGTGGATTAATTGAAGTTTACTTTTAAAAGAAATCTAGGTCAGGTTGTGTATTAAGTTGGCTGGCTCCTGTGGTATAGAATATGAATGCTGCCCTCAATCCAAAGACAGACTTCTGTGTTGCATCCTAAGCTTCTGGAAAGATTCATTTTCTTCCTCATTGCTTTTGCCCTAACAGATAACTACACCCAGAGATTACAATGAATGCTCTTTGTTTAGTGATTTAGTGAGGATGCTTCATTTGAACAGAAAGCATAATTTTCTTTTTTAAAAAATAAATTCCTTTATTGGGGGATTAATGGTTTACAGTGACAGTAAAATACAATCGTGTAAGGATCCCGGTTCAAGACCCCCCCCCAGCTCCCCACCTGCAGGGGAGTCGTTGTGCTTTGCCCCACCACGTGCATTGTGCTACCGCCTGACTCCCCGAAAGCCACCACTTTATAAATAAATAAATTTTAAAAAGAATGTCACTTGTATTTTTAGGAACTTGGAAGTTCAGACATCTTGTTTAGGTGTTTTTATTTATTATATTAGGTGTAAGATGTATAACTTCTTAGTCATAGTTCTTAATCATATCTCAATAAAGTCATAAGAATTTTTAATTAACAACTAAACACTCGGGGGCAGGGTGGTGGCACATCTGGTTGACCACACAGATGAGCATGTGCAAGGACCCATGTTCGAGATCCCAGTCCCCAACTGCAGGGGCAAAGCTTTATAAGTGGTGAAGCAGGGGCTGCAGGTGTTGTCTCTCTGTCCCTCTCCCTCTTTGTCTCCCCTTACCCTATTAATTTGTGGCTGTTTAGGTCCAATAAATAAATATAATAAAATTAAAGAAACTATAAAATGTAAAGTAAACACTCTAACAGCATAAGGAGAATACAGCTTCTGAGAAGAGTGAAGCATGAGAGTATTCCATTGTGGGGCAAACTGTCTGTTTGGTTTGGGGTGAATGAAGTGTACTGATAGCTATCTTGGAGAAATGTGGAATTGTTTCTGTGTGACCATTTTGTATGGTACCCTTGAGAGAACAAGTCAGCAATGAAATGCCCAACTTCGCTTAAACTACAGAAAACCCTGCTCCTTCATAACCCTTAGCATTTCCTTAACAATGCAACCAGCCAGGGAATTACAGAAATCAGACAGCACAACCTCAAAGTGTTGTGATTCTTTGCCTCTGTGACAAATTCCTCGTTTATTTACAACAATAACAATCACAACAACAGTGATAAAACAACAAGGACAACAAAAGGGGAAATATACACAAATCAATATACTAGCTGCATTTGATCCGCAATCGAGAGAGAGAGGAGAGAGAGAACCAGACATCATTCTGGTACGTGCGTTGCCAGAGACTGAACTCAGGACCTCATGCTTGAGAGTCCGATGTTTTATCCATTGCACCATCTCCCAGACCACAAGATTGGTTTGTTTTTATAAGACGCTAATAAAACTACAGGCATGATATGGACTTTTAGATAGCTGTATTGTTTCAGACAAATAATGGCTTACAGGCAATCACTATAGCAAATCTGATAATGATTTTTGAAAAAAAATATTTTAAAAGAATAAAATTTGTCAGAGTGAGGAAATAAAAAAAACCACAGCATTAAATAATAAATCCTTTCTAAAGTAATTTGTTTCCAATTAATTACTTTTTAGGACATTTTATTTCAGACAAGCATTACTTTTTATAAGAAGTCATAGAATTCTAAATCAGAATGTTCACTGCTATGCTGTTATTTGACATTTCAAAAAATTCCTCTGTGCAAATAACTAAATTAACTGCTTGATTAACTCTATTTACCACATTCATTTTTCTCTTTCAACCATGCTACTTATTTTTCTATATTCACTCAAGAAGCTAATCCCCTATGATTTATTGGGAAGAGAAATATTTCTCTTGGCTTATCTTATTGACTTGACTTCATATGTGAACTCTGCATATTATTTTCCTACTTTCAAATGCCAAAAATAGATTTAAAAATTACCTACCAGGCAGTGTTTTTTTTAGTGTCCCTACTCTTTTGTATATACTTATGAAAAAAAGATCTTCTAATGTGTCTCTTCCATTTCAAACAAAAAATGTCACTAGACTGTATTTTACTATAAATTGCAGGCATTTTATTATAGAGCACAGTAGTTCTACACAATAGCTCATTTCTTATAGAATATTTTCTGTATCTGTCAGAATTTCACATAGGAGTTATTATTTTAAGATTTTTTTAAAATTTTCGCTTAAATGTTTTATTTCTTTTATTTTAATGAGAGAGAGGGAGAGAGGGGGAGAGAGAGGGAGAGAGGAGAGGACTGCTCGCTCAGCTCTGCCATATGGTGATGCTTGAGACTGAACCTAGGCCCTCAGGCCTCAGGCATGAGAGTCTTAGGCATAGCATTATGCTGACTCTCCAGCCCTAGTAATTATTAATTTTAAGAGGGTTAGCCCTATTGTCATACTTCATGGCAAGATGCTTAATCAGTAAACATAAAACTATGAGGATCGTTTGGAGCCATAAAGATAACTGCTACTTTTACAATGTGAAAATCTCTGATTCTCCTCTGCCTTTAACTTCACAACAAAATGATCTTTTGTAGGAAAAAAAAAAAAAAAAAGGACAGGGAAATCAATACCTCTCCACATACTGAGACAAACAGCCCGAGAACTTTACAATAATATATATGACCCTGGATCCCACAAAACACTTCAGCTAAATTATTAGTGACACGGCTTTGATATTTGTACTCTCTCATTGGATCCTCACAGTCTCAAAACAGCCAAACCCAGGAATTAATTGTATTTCTGCTGGAGAGATAGGAGACAAAAAGACTGAACATTGTCTGTGTATGTGCTGGATTTTCCTCAGAAGACTGAGTGATTGTGTGTTGCTAAATCTTTGTTTGCTTTTAATTTTTTAATTATCTTTATTTATGTATTGCATGGAGACAGCAGATATAGAGAGGGGAGGTGATGATAGAGAGGGAGAGAGTCACCTGCAGCCCTGATTTACCACTTGTGAAGTTTTCCCCCTGCAGGTGGGAACCAGGGGCTTGAACCTGGGTCCTTGTGCACTGTGACATGTGCACTCAACTGCCCAGCCCCTCATTCATTTTCTTCATAAATAAATTCCCCTGCTTTTTTTTTTTTTGAAATGTATTCCTCAGTACATCATCTTTTTTTAAAATGCGGTGCAGGGTGATGAACACAGGACTTTGTGTGTGTATGATGTATAATGAACTGAGGAGAGGAAGGGGCAGATGCTCAGTGCAGCCCACATTCACCGGCTGGAGGACACAGGTTCAAGCCCTAGTGCCCCCTGTCCACAGGGAAGCTTCATCAGTAGTCCTGGATTCCTCTCATGATACATTTACCTGGTCCACACATATACAGAAAAATAATTATCTGAACTCAGAATGAGGAAGAGTGTTTTTTTTTTAATTTCTTTATTGGTGAATTAATGTTTTACATTCAACAGTAAATACAATAGTTTGTACATGCATAACATTCCCCAGTTTCCCATATAACAATACAACCCCCACTAGGTCCACTGTCATCCTTCTTGGACCTGTATTCTCCCCACCCACCCACCCCCACCCCAGAGTCTTTTACTTTGGTGTGATATGCCAATTCCATTTCAGGTTCTACTTTTTTTTTTTCTCACTCTCAGGCAGAAGTTGAAAAACAAGATCAGAGAGAAAAAAAAAAGAAGAGCATTTTATTATACTCAGTAATATTATTTGATTGCAACCATTTTAGTAAAACCCAGTAACCCTCATCATTCTAATCAACTGAAGAGAGAAAAAAGATCTAGATAAAATCTGTCTAAACATAGTCCCACACAGTCTAATATCTGCTCAAAATATCCAAAACATTTCTAAATTGAATTGACCTACCATGCATTTTCCATAGGCCGAAATGTTATCTATTTGGGGTGGAAGTAAGGAAAACTGTGCCTTGGGAGTGAGTTTGCGTAAGATCTTGGATACTCCTGGGTGTGAGCTTCTAGAATTGCACCCTGAGTTCTGTTATGGTTTAATTTCACACCCAGTGAATTTTCTTCCTGGGGAACTTCAGGAATATAGGTTTTTATTGCCCCCAATACTCTCTTCCCAGTGTTATATGGAAAGTTTAAATTGGAAAATTGATTTTTAATAGCGTCGGGTGGTGATTGAGGAATATACAGGTACAGCGATGCAGATCTGTTCTGACAGGTTTCAGATTGTGTTTATTTGCCCCACCACACACATCAACAGCAACATGTGTCATGCTCAGAAGTTTAAACAACTTTGAAGGAGAAGAAGACATCTCGGAAAAGACAATGCCAGGGGCTGGAGATGGCCTGATGGCTATGCCTGCGGCTCTGAGATCCTAACTTCAGTCCTCAGCACCACATAAACCAGAGCTGATCAATGCCCTGAAAAAGAGAGAAATAGAGAGAGGAAATAAAATTGATGAATAAAATAAAAATGAACAAATATATACTGACAAGAAATTGAGGTAACTGAAAAGGAAGAGGATAAGGAAGGTGGGGGGGAGGGATGGGGGCTGCTAAGAGAAGGAGTTGGGTGAGAGTTTAAAAAAGAAAGAAATGAAAGAGAGAGAGAGAGAGAGAGAGAAATAGCGAGAGAGAGAAAGAAAGAAAAGGTTGTCTGATTCGTGGCTAGCAAGGCAAACCAATTTTCATGTAAGATATTGGTTGTAGAACACTTTTCACAAATAGGTTCTTACTTAAACTTTATCAAAATGTTTGAAGTGGGAAAACTTGTTTTCATTTTATATTAGAGGGACTAGATTTAGAAGTGTCACATGATTTGCCTGAGTGACTTTACTGCTCTATTGTGTAATGTGATGCTGTCAGCTGATGACCAAGACCCAGGATCCATAAGCCCAGAGGGATAAAGAATAGCGAAGCTTCCAAGGGAGGGGAGGGGACAAGGAACTCTGGTGGTGGGAATTGTGTGGTATTGTACCCATCTTATCCCACTGTCTTGTCGATCATTATTAAATCACCAATAACAACAAAAGACAGATGCAGGGATGACAAGACAGTCTACCTAGGAAGGTGCCAACTTGTCATGCAGCTGACTGAGATTTCACCCAGGCCCTTTCCCTCTCACTCTCTGTCTGCTTCTCTTTTTAGTTAAGACAAGAAGCGACAGTAACAAGCTATCAACAAGCTCAGCCTCATTAGTGAGTGGGGAAGACATTAGATTTCATTCCCTGATGTCTTGTCCAACCCTTTCTTTCTTTTTTTTTTGGGGGGGGAGGGATATATATTCTTTTTTTTTAACCAGAGCACTGCTTAGCTCTGTTTATTTTTTTTTCTTTATTGGAGAATTAATGCTTTACATTCGACAGTAAATACAATAGTTTGTACATTCATAACATTTCCCGTATTCCATATAACAATAAACCCTCACTAGGTCCTCTGTCATCCTTTTTGGACCTGTATTCCCCCCCCCATCCCAGAGTTTTTTTACTTAGGTGCAATAAGCTAATTCCAGTGCATGTTCTACTTGTGTTTTATCTTCTGATCTTGTTTTTCAACTTCTGCCTGTGAGTGAGATCATCCCATATTCATCCTTCTGTTTCTGACTTATTTCACCTAACATGATTTCTTCAAGCTCCATCCGAGATGAGCTGAAAACAGTGAAGTCACCATTTTTAATAGCTGAGTAGTATTCCATAGTGTATATATACCACAACTTGCTCAGTCACTCATCAGTTTTGTTCAATCCTTTATGCACTTAATCTGATGTGCCACAGCTCGGTGCCCTCCTGGTAGCTTTTGAGTGGACTAATGCCAATTAAGTTCTGGGTTAAACATCTGTGTTTGAGTTATAATATCTGCTACCAATAACCAAGCTAGCAGCCCAGTCAATCTCTAACCTCTCTAAGTTTTTCCCATCTAAGTTTTTGCAATAAAAATACTGAAATCTTGCTCTCATTTAAAAAAATTTTTTATTTATAAAAAGGAAACATTGACAAAACCATAGGATAAGAGGGGTACAACTCCACACAATTCCCACCACCAGATCTTTGTATCCCACCCCCTCCCCTGATAGCTTTCCTATTCTTTATCCCTCTGGGAGCATGGACCCAGGGTCATTGTGGGGTGCAGAAGGTGGAAGGTCTGGCTTCTGTAATTGCTTCCCTGCTGAACATGGGTGTTGACAGGTTGATCCATACTCCCAGTCTGTCTCTCTCTTTCCCTAGTAGGTTAGAGCTCTGGGGAAACAGAGCTCCAGGACACTTTGGTGGGATTGTCTGTCCAGGGAAGTCTGGTCCGCATCCTGCTAGGACAGTAGTAGTACATGGTTTTACTGGACCTTGAAAGGGCAGGATTGAAGGACAAAGTGTCAAGGATTCTTCTGGATACAGTGGTTAAGATATTGGCCCCAACAAATACCAGTGACCTCACTTGGAAGTGGAACCTAAGAAACACAGAGTTAAACATTAACAAACTATGGCCTATTTGAGCAATTCTTTTTTTAAAATTATTTATTCATTTATTTTTGCCTCCAGGGTTATCGCTGAAGCTCTGTGCCTGCACTACGAATCCACTGCTCCTGAAGGCTATTTTTTTCCCTTTTGTTGCCCTTGTTATCATTGTTATTATTATTGTTGATTGCTGTTGTTGTTGTTGGATAGGATGAGAGAAATGGAGAGGGAAGGGGAGACAGGGAGGGGGAGAGAAAGACACTTGCAGACCTGCTTCACCGCTTGTGAAGCAACTCCCCTGCAGGTGGGGAACCAGGGGTTCGAACCGGGATCCTTATGTAGATCCTTAGCACCATGTGTGCTACCGCCCAGCCCCCTATTTGAGCAATCTTAACGTTACTGGAGGTGGTTAGAAGGTGGTTTCATGGGGCTGGTTGTTGCTGCACCTGGTTGAGTGCATATTAGTCTGCAAGGATCCGGGTTTGAGCCACCTGTCTCCACCTGCAGGGAGAAAGTCTTACAGTGGTGCAACAGGGCTGCAGGTGTCTCTCTCCCACTCTACATCCTCTTTCCCTCTCTGTTTCTTGCTGTCTCTATTCAATAAAGATAATTTAAAAAATTGAGCAAGTGACTGTAGTCCAATTCTAGTACTGTCCTTCATTTTCATGAACAAAACACAGTCTAATCACCACTGATTTTCTCTCTTCCTGTGTTAGAAAGAAGTCCCTTAAGTGAATCATGACTCTTGACATCATGTCTGGCAGACAGAATTGCAATAATCCATAGCTTTATAAATAATCCAAATAATTCTGTAAAACAGTGTTAAATCACTAGTAAAAAATACAATTAAAAAGAAAAACCCTACTTCTCAAAAGTAAAAATGAGCATCTATAAATACTATTATATCTATGCCGGTCAGAACAACAGGCAATATGACAAAGTGGCATTCTTTCTTTCTCTTTCCTTCCTTTCTTATTTATTTACTTATTTGTTTTTACAGAAAATTTGTTTGATTTTTATTTATTTGTATGATTTCAGGTAAGTAATCTTTCTACCCTGTCAATCTAGCTCATTTAGGATGGTAAATGAATCCAACAGAGCTGATGGAATTTGGTGTATTTAGATTCAATTTAGGGCTAGTGAAATAGCTTGCTTGGGAAGGCACTTGCCTTGACATAGCCACACCTCAGGTTCAAGTCCCAGGGCCATATGGTACTGGAGGGAAGTGTCAGGACTATGATCTCTCTCTCTCTCTGTAACTTTACTTCTTCATTTCTGACAAAGGTCTAAAGTGGTGAGCCCTGGGCAACGAGAAAAGATGAAAATAAAAACTAAATAGATTTTTATCACAGGGAATAAAAAAAAAAGCTGCTGCTCTCTTTCTCTCTCTGTCTAACTAGGATTGTAGGCAAAGCTGATCTGAGCAAGCTATTACAGAACTTGGTATACCTTGGGATATTTATTTTAACAGGTTACAACAAGAGTTCTGATTTTATATTTGAGTTTAAACTTTGATTTACTTTCTATAACCACTCTAGCTGCTTTGCTAAAAGAGTATGTTTGATAAATCTTGTGGCTTGTTAAGCTGGACCCAGGGACATTAAGTATCGCAGATTTTATTACTGTCAAGTGGTCTATGCAGGCAGACACAAACACAGCCCCTAAACATAGAAAGCTGGCAGGGAAGCTTGGTTCTGATAGAAGCTCCATAGGGAACTCCCATCTGCTCTGCCTGACTGGCCTGGTTAGCAGTGTTTCTAAAGGCACAGGAGAAACATAAGATTCTACTAGCCCAAGGAAAAGGAGGGAATAAGCTTAACATCGCTGAGATTTGTGAGTTTGTAAGTGCTCTGAGGTGAAATTGGTGTGGTCTAGAGAAAAAGAATATATCTTTGTCTAGTGTGATCACAGAATGATATTGTCTGGTGTTGGTCTGCAGGGCTGTGTTTGATCCATGGAAGGACACCATAGTCTAACATGGGTGCCCAGTCAGCTCCGAAGGAAAACAGTCAAAGATGCTCTCAGACTCTTTCTCAGCCTCACTACACAGAGAATGTAGTTTCAGGAGGAATAAAATAATAAAAATCACACACACACACACACACACACACACACACACACGGAGATAGATAAAGATATAGCTCTTTTTTTTTAATTAAGAGATTAGCTTTTGTCTTCTTCCTCTTTATTGCTTGGGAATGATTTGAGCACAGATTTGTAGCATTGATGATGCTGAGATAATTCACTAGGCATGACATTAAAGCATTTTAACATGTTTAGATTATGTTAAGTCTAGATTCTTTTTTTAAAGTTTTATTTATAAAGTGGAAACACTGACACGACCATAGGATCAGAGGGTTACAGCTCCACACGGTTCCCACCACCAGAACTCCATATCCCAATCCCTCTCTTGATAGCTTTCCTATTCTTTATCCCTCTGGGAGTATGTTCCCAAGGTCATTATGGGATGCAGAAGGTGGAAGGTCTGGCTTCTGTAATTGCTTCCCTGCGGAACATAGATGTTGGCAGTTCTTCCCATACTCCCAGCCTGTCTCTCTCTTTCCCTAGTGGGGCAGAGTTCTGGGGAAGTGGAGTTCCAGGACACATTGGTCTTCTGCCCTGGGAAGTCTGTTGGGCATCATGGTAGCATCTGGAACCTGGTTACTGAAAAAGAGAGTTAAGGTAGAAAGCAGGGTAGATGTTTAGGCCAAGAATCTTTACCATCCAAAGATTCTTAACCAGGTACACCACCACCTGACCCCTTCCATCTTCTTAGAAAATGGTCAGGAAAAAGGTTTATTTGCCAAGGCTTGTTCTTTTATATTAGTGCTTAGTGGTGGCATAGACCACTGTAAAGTATAGGCGTGTAGTTCCTGCTACTGTCTTACAGAGCCTTATTTCTAGAATGCAAAGATGAGACAGGAAAAGAGAGGGAGGACGTAGGAAGTCTGGATGCCAGTTAAATGAAGCACCGATTTTTAAAAATGTATTTACTTTCCCTTTTGTTGCCCTTGTTTTATTGTTATGGTTATTGTTATTGTTGTTGTCATTGTTGGATAGGACAGAGAGAAATGGAGAGAGGAGGGGAAGACAGAGAGGGGGAGAGAAAGACAGACACCTGCAGACCTGGTTCACTGCTTGTGAAGGGACTCCCCTGCAGGTGGGGAGCCGGGGGCTCGATCCTGAATCCTTATGCCGGTCCTTGCGCTTTGTGCCACGTGCACTTAACCTGCTGTGCTACCACCCAGCTCCCAGAAAATTTATTTTTCAAGTGCTGTTTTAACAGAAAATATGGAAGTTGGGTCTATTTGGAATATACCATAAATCTGTCAATTAATCAAAATGCTTCTGTTTAATAGATATTTTATATACTGACACTGTTTCCAGAATAAAATTCTGTTTTTAAGCAAGGGATATGCCTGTTGAATTTCAGAACCGTCTATTCAAGTTAAACTGGATATCAGGGTGAACAATTTGGAGAAACAGTAGCTGATGCACTTTGGAGACCACGTTTTGTCAATGGCAAACAAAATATATGTATTTTTATTGACTTAATTCTGAATGATAGGTCTATTGGATAAAAGGGGCAGGATTCCACAGTTTCTACAACCAGTGTGTCATATCTCATCCCCTCCATTGGAAGCTTCCATTATTATTTATCCCTGTGGGAGTATGGACCAAAATTCTTTATGGGGTACAGAAAGTGGGAGTTCTGGCTTCAGTAATTGCTTCTCCACTGGACCATGGGTGTTGGCAGGTGGAGGAGGTGAGGTTCCAGGACATCTTGGTGAGGTCGTCTGCTCAGGGAAGCTTTTCTTCACTTTTCTACTAATGTCTCTTCTTACATAATAAATCAGTGTGTTTTCACACAGTGTGTTTGTTTATTCTTTCAAAAAATTCTTCAAATGAAAGACATATTTAACTAAAATAGAATACCATGATATTTGACCCTGGACACCTTATCTTAAATAAGTTCTTTCTTCTTAGGTCCTAAAATACATAAATCATTCTCACAATTAAATCCTACTGTTGGGGAAAGCCTGATATGTTGCCATAGTCCTGTTTAGTTAACTAATTTCTAGAAGCTCCCCTGATGTGGCAAGAAAGCTCCTCTGAAAAAGGATGCTGAGCTTCCTTTCTTTGCTTCTTTTTAGGTGCCGTTTTTTTTGAAGATTAGACCTTCCCCATTTTGCATAGATAAGAGAAAGATAAAGATATCAGTAATTTACTATGTGACCAGATTATGGTCCAAAGGCTCATCTACATTTCAAAGTCTCCTAGTCTACTTCACGTTAAGAGAAATCTTCCTTAGACTTCAGCAGAAGTCGGAATTGTAGACTTTAGCCATGATTATACTTCTTTCTGGTCATTTTTGTTGTTATTATTGTTGTTCTTTACCTAGTAGGTTCTATCACATTAACCACCTACTTATATAACATTACTATTTCACTAATGGCATTAAGGATATTATTCATCTTATAAAGTACCAGTATTGTTCCAGGTTCTGTGAACCAAGAACACATTTGTTTTACTTTATGGATCCCAGCTGCCAATTGAGTGATTTTAGCTTTTTAAAAGTTATATTTAGGAGTTGAATTAGCTTTTTAAAAGGTCTCTGGTGAACAGTAGAGCTGAGACCATTTCTATCTAGTATAATAAGCCCATGCATCTAAACAGGGGCTTTTCTCTTTGTGAAATATTGTAACATTTGCCACATTATTTTAGATAAAATGCATGTTGGGCTGTAGAGGTGGCTCAAGGTAGTCCCCTAGATACACATGGTTGCCTTTCTGAATTTATTCCCTGGTGCTCTGATGTGCTCTTTCTCTGCTCTTTCTCTGTCTTGTTGACTCTTTCTCATGAAATAAACAAATTGATACAAATTAGTAAAAAAAAAAAAATGTCAAGAAGAAATTGTAATTTCCATAGATGGTTAGGGAAGCTGCACACAGTTTTGGTGACTTATGAAGATCAGATGACTTGTGTCAGTGCGGAGTTTGTACCCTCAAACTCACAAAGGGTCTAAGATATCCAACTGGAATTTCTTGACAAGAATGAACCAAGTGCTACACTACATGCTTAAGTCAACTTACACTCAAGAGAAAATCCCAGTGAGTAGGAGACACTTTCTTTTTCCTCTTTCTCTCTCCCTCCTCCTTCTCCTTCTTCCTCTTCTTCTCCAGGCTTATGACTGGGGCTCAGTGTTCCTGTGGCCATTGTTTTTTTTCCATTTCATTGGATAAGAAGGAGAGAAATTGAAAGAAGAGGGGAAGACAGAAAGGGGGATAGAGATACAGACACCTGCACATCTGCTTCACCACTTGTGAGGCGACACCCCTGCAGGTGGGGATTGAACTGGGATCCCTGTGGGGGTCCCTGCACTTACTACTATGTGCCTTTAACTTGGTATACCACCACAAACACCCTAGGAGACACTTTCCAAAGTCATTTTCCAAATAAATATTTGAAGCTCTGAAGGTTAAATGATTTCCCCAAGTTCACTATTCATAATGTCAGATCTGGGTTTACAGTTTAATTTCTGATTGCCAGTTTCACATAGAGAGAAATTAATCAATAGTTCTTTTTAAAATTATTTATCTATTGGATAGAGACAGCCACAAATTGAGAGGGAAAGGGAAGATAGAGAGGAAGAGAGACACCTGCAGTCCTGTTTCACCACTGGCAAAGCTTTCCCTCTGCAGGTGGGTACCAGGGGCTTGAACCCAGGTCCTTTTGCACTGTAATATGTGCTCTCAACCAGGTGCACCACCACCCAGTAGTTCTTAATGTGTATTAGTCATTTGCTGGGACACAGAACTTAGTCATTTGCTGGGACACAGAACTTAAAAAAAGAACTTTTTGGAATTGACTATTGTTTCTCTCTGAAAGAATTCCTGCCATGCTGTATGAAATATGACTACCTCATCTTCCCCAAGTCAGTCAGAAGCCTTTCCCCAGCGTTCTTTTTCAGTTCAGCTGAAAATATCTCTCACCAAGGGGTTGTATGAATAGTTGTTTAGAACTGAATGAAGTCAAGGCTCTTATCTCATGAAGGCTATAGCAAAAGCGATGAAGACTCACTCCCCCACTCCATTTAGTAGCAGGGACACTCTAATCCCTTTTCCCTCTTCTACTCTTGTCTTAATCCATTTTACTGTTCTGCAGTTGTTTCTCGGTGAGCTGGAGTTGTGACAGCAATGTCAAGATTGCAGAATGAAATTATCTGTGTAAATTGGGACAAAATTATTATCTTTGTTTTCACTCCCTAATATCATTGTGGCATTTTTTTTTAAATATTTATTTAATTTATTTATTCCCTTTTGTTGCCCTTGTTGTTTTATTGTTGTAGTTATTATTGTTGTTGGATAGGACAGAGAGAAATGGAGAGAGGAGGGGAAGACAGAGAGGAGGAGAGAAAGATAGACACCTGCAGACCTGCTTCACCGCCTGTGAAGCGACTCCCCTGCAGGTGGGGAGCCGGGGTTCGAACCGGGATCCTTATGCCGGTCCTTGTGCTTTGCGCCACCTGCGCTTAACCCGCTGCGCTACAGCCCGACTCCCCGTGGCATTTTTTAATTAGGGAAGCCATTAGGAAGCAGGGAAGGGCACATTTGCATTAAGAATGTCCTGCTGTATGTGCCAGATTCATTTACTTGTCATTTGCTAAAGATGGGCTGAGTTAACCAATTTGAGGGTTAATCTCCTGGGTACCTGTCCCTTAAATAGAAGCTACAAATAGAGCATGTAATTGGTCAGAAGTAATTGCAGACAGATAAATATCTCCATAAAAACTGCATTTCACTGACAAGTGTTTTAGCACCCAACTCAAAAATCATGCTCTTTTATAGTCCCTTTCTTTTAAAATATCTTTATTTATTGGATAAAGATAGAGAAAGTGAGAGGGGAGATACAGTGGGAGAGAGACAGAGAGACACTGCAGCCCTGCTTCACCACTCCTGAAGCTTTCCCCGGGCAGGTGGGGACCAGGGGCTTGAAGCCAGGTTCTTGTGCGCTGTATAACATGTGCGCTCAACTGGGTGTGCCACCAGCCACGCCACTTATTTTCACTGGAAATAATTGGAAACATATCTACAACATGATGCATTAGTACATTATTAACCCAGTAAGTTTAGACTAAGTTTATTCAAACTCCAAAGAAATACCATTGTTTTTAATTAATTAATTTATTTAATGTCACCAGGGTTATCTATGGGGTCAATGCCTACACTATGAATCCACTGCTCCTTGTGGGAAATTTTCTTTTATTTATTATGTTTTTCTCTATTATTTAATACCTTTTATTATTTATTATTTAATACCTTTAAAAAAGACCTCTTTATTTATTGGATAGAGACTGTCAGAAATTGAGAGGGGAGGAGGAGATAGAGAGGGAGACAGAGAGACACCTGTAGACCTGCTTCACCATTTGCAAAACTTTTCCCCCCACAGCTGGGGGATGGGGGATTGAACCTGGGTCCCTGTGCAATGCAATGTGTGTTCAACCACGGGCACCACTGCCCAGCCCCCTGTTTTTTTTGTTTTCTTTCTATTTTATTTGATAGGACAAAGGAGGTCTCGAAACTTTACATCAGGCTCAACCTGACACTGTTGACTGGCTACGGAAGAAGGGCAAACGCTAGAAGAAGAAGAATTTGATAGGACAGAGAAATTGAGAAGGGAGGGGAAGATAGGGAGTGAGGAAGATAGACCTGCTTCACTGTGTGAGTGTCCCCCTCTGCAGGTGGGGGGTAGGGACTCAAGCCCAGGTCCTTGTGCAGGTAAGGTGTGCACTCACCCTGTTAGAGCACTGCCCAGCCCCTCCTCAATTGTTTCCTTTTTAATATCTCACTGGATTCACACAGTCCTGGAGAAGAAATTCAGCATCTAAATAACACAGAGATCATGTCACATTCTATATAGATCAACACTAAATTTCTGAAAATATGGTTCCATCCTTTAGAATTACTTTTATAAAGAGTTTGCATTCAGGGAGTCAGGTGTGTTAAGCTCAGGTGACGCAAAGTCCAAGGGCCAGCGTAAGGATCCCAGTTTGAGCCCCCCTCCCCTGGCTCCCCACCTGCAGGGGAGTTGGAGTCGCTTCATAAGCAGTGAAGCAGGTATGCAAGTGTCTATCCTATCCAACAATGATGGCATCAATAACAACAACAATAATAACTACAACAATAAAACAACAAGGGTAACAAAAGGGAATAAATAAATTTCCTATTTGCAATGGAAATGCCCTCAGAATATTAGAACTTCCTACTCACCTCTATATACAGAAAGGTCAAAACATGGTGAGGTGTTGGCCAGCTACTCATCCTCATCTCCTTACAGGGGAATGAGATAAGATAGAACTGACCCCATACTCAGCTCTGAGTACCAGACACTCTTAGCTTAAGCAACCAGCAAGTGTTAACTGTGGTTTATGCAAATAACTAACTGATCTGGGACATGAGATCTGGTTCATCAGGAGGGTCACTACATTAATGAAAATTGAAATTATTGATCAAAGTTTAGAGAGAAGAAGTTTGTTCTCTGCAGAGTTTTGACAGCAGAGCTGTTGCAGACCAGGAGTCTGTTCTAGCTGAAGGTAGACCAGAGGGAAAGAAAAGACCTGAATGTTTACCAGGATAATTGAATCAAAATTGCAGGAAGACTGACCTTCCCTCTGTGACTGCTGGTTATAGGAGCCAGCAGTTTCCCTTTATTGTTTTAAGATAATTTGCATTTAGATTCTGGGTTACTTACAACTGAAAACATTCTAATTGATGGGTTGTACATATATAATCATATCATCATTACAAATGTTCCTTTTTTAATTGACAATTAAAGCACCATCTAATTTGCAATCAGAGGTTTTGTGAAATAAAGATAGTGTGTTTGCTTTTGTTTAACTGCCTTTGTGAGCTGTGACTGACTCCCCCCTCCCCCATTGACTTCGGCTCAACACTTCAAGACTAGACAGAAAAGAAAAAAAAAAAGTTCCTAGCTTGGTTTATGATAGCTTCTCAAACATTCATTCTGCATTTAAAGAGTCAACCAACGCAGGATCCTACCTTGTCAGTTAACCCTCCTGCCACTCACTTCTACTGAGAACATTCTGGTCTCAAGGCCACTCTACAAATTGTTGCCCAAAGCTTAATGTGTTTTTTTATTGGAATTATAATAAAATGGTAAACAGAGACTGGACAAATCTATACCTGCAACATCTTTGAAGTTCATGCCAGAGGATTACTGAACTGGTGCTGAGTTGCAGGAGAAGAATTTTACCATAGTTCTGTTCTGTCAGATGATCAGAGTACTCACAGAAGGAGACAATCAATCTAAGAACAGACACATAAAGGATACAGGTAGCTTATGAGGATTCTCATTTCAGTTAGAGTTGAAAGTTTAAACTAAGAAAGTCTGAGGTGCCAAGGAGAAAAAGTAGAAGTTTGACAAGATGAAGAAGGGAATTCCGTGGGATTTTCAGGCTGGAAGATGGAGTCCTTGGTTAAAAGGACGTTTCCACAGATAATCTACATCTAATGATATTGATACTTCTCATCTTTATTCTTCTAGGTGGTTAAGGCAGTGGTGAGCAGTTCTCTCTATCACTCTCTCTTTACTATTGACATTTCTTTGTTTACAGAGGGAGGGAGGGGAAGAGAGAGAGAGATCACAGCACAGCACAGAAGCCTCTTTCTGTGTAGTGAGGACCCAAGGAAGCACACTAACCACGTGAGCTATTTCACTGGCCCAATGAGGAATCTTGACTCATGGGCAGAGGGAGAACTTTTTAAAAGCCAAGGTCTTCATTGAGATGGGCTCAAGGTATTCTGCACTCCAGAGTCGGGTATCTTAAGGCAGTCATCTCTAAGGACTTTGGGGAAACTTGGCTTGAGAATCTTGAAAGGACTTATTCTCAGCACCTTCCCTGAATAAAAGGATCAGGTCAGAGAGGGAGTTGAGGTCATCTTCTGTTTTACAAACAGGTCGAAATAAGTACAGCTAAGTGTTAAGAATGACTCTGGGCTCCCAGATGGGGACAGCTGATTCCCTAAATCTGTGGACAACAATTTGAGGCCTTCCCAACCCAGAGTGTCAGAGTCAAGGAGAGGATTTGTGCAGTGAAGACTAGGTTGTAAGAGGATTTTGATCTGTAGTGTGTCCACACTTTGATGTGTTCTTTCAACTTTTTATTTTATTTATTAGTGATTTAATATTGATTTATAATTTACAAGATAACAGGGGTACAACTTTGCACTGTTCCCACCAACAGAGTTCCAAATCACCATTCCCTCCATTGTAAACTACAGCAGTTCTCTTAAGGTTGCAGATAAGTGTTGACTATTTTCGTACAATTATCTATCTATATTTATATACACAGTATTTGCCCATTTTTTTCCTATGGTCACATCTTCTGTTCCTTTCCAAGTCACACCTAAAGCTATCACTACTTCCAAATTCTCCTCCCTTTTTCCACCTCTCTCTCCAGTAACTGATGGAGTTGGAGTTCAGAGCTCTCTGGTGGTCTCCCCCCTCCCCCACCCTGGGCGTATGGACTAAAATTCTTTATGGGGTGCAGAAGGTGGGTGGTCTGGCTTTTGTAATTGCTTCTTTATTGGACATGGGCATTGACAGGTAGGTCCATCCCTCCAGCCTGTTTCTGTCTTTCCCTAGTGGGGGAAGGTTATGGGGAGGGGAGGTTCCGGGACACATTGGTGGGGTCTTCTGCCCAGGGAAGTCAGGATGCAATCATGGTAGCATCTGCAACCTGGTCTCTGAGGCTGTGGATGTCTCAGCTGTAGCTGTTGAGTTTTGGCAAGGTCTATAGTTGTAAATATTTGTTGTTTTGGGGGTAGGTCTGTTCCCTTTCCTGTTACTCCAGGGTCAAGCCTCCTGAAGTTCCCCTCAATTTTTTTATTGTTGTTGTAGTTATTATTGTTGTTGTTATTGATGTCATCGTTGTTGAATAGGACAGAGAGAAATGGAGGGAGGAGGGGAATACAGAGAGGGGGAGAGAAAGATAGACACCTGCAGACCTACTTCACAGCCTGTGAAGCGACTCCCCTGCAGGTGGGGAGCCGGGGCTCAAACCAGGATCCTTATGGTCCTTGCTCTGTGCCACGTGCACTTAACCTGCTGAGCTATGGCCCAACTCCCTCCCTCATTTTTTTTCCCACTTTACTCTCATTCCTCTGATAAATCATCTGAAGTTAAAATGCCACGTGGCTATTATGGAATAGACCGGCAGCTCCTAATGTCACCGAGATCTCAGCGAATTGTGCTGTGGTTCTCACAAGAACCAAATCTAAATGTTGGCTGTCTGGCCCCTTAACCAGAGGATAATAGGCGCCACTTCTGGCCTTGTACAGGTTGTGAGTCACACTCATGCTGGACCAGAACTCCTGCCTTTCTTGCTAGTTGCCTGCCACAGGCTTTGACAGCTCTGTAGACCAAGTGTGCTCCTTGTCACACCTTCTTATCTGTGTTCAAACCAGCGAGGGCATGTCCAGTGAATTCATCCTTAACTCTGGTTGTTGCCTTCTGCTATAACTCTGTCATCCCAGCTGGAAAAGGTTCTGCTTTGAAAGGCTAATGGTATTACATCAACTTCGCCAGCTAATTTAGAATAATTTCTCTATTTTAAGGTCCATAACCTTATACACACCTGCTAAGTCCCTTTTGTCACCTAATACTCCCAGCTTCCAGGGAGGGCATGAGAGGCTTCAGGGAGCCAGTATATCTGTTGAATTAACATTGCAATTTATTCCTGTAAGAGAGATGCTTGACAGTTGAAGTACCGCTCAGTATGAAAAGATCACAGACACAGGAACAACTCAAAAAAAAAAAAAGGCTGAATTTCGAGAGTGAAGAAATTTACAACCTAAAAACAAATGTAATTTTTGACATGGAGCAGTATTAGCCAGAACATATTGGTAACCTATTATAAAGAGTGGAAGTAACTATTCTTTCTCAACATCTGATTAGTTGCCTACACAAGGATCCCTTCCTAGACATGGGAAGTTAGAAATGCCTACAATAATACAAGTTGGGAGACCCATTGCCAACAGAGACCAGCGGGAGAAAGATCTCACATGTTGCTACACACCTACAGAAGGCCGCCATGCATCTTATCATATCATTCACCTCATGTCAGCTGTGATGTTCAGCGTTCTGCTTTTATTTCTGACTTTTAGAACTCCGAAGTCTGGAGCAATAAGAAAATGTTATACAGTAAATTAGTGTAAAATTGTGAGTTAGAATCTCTAAGTCCCAGACAGACCTGTCTATCAACTCACAATTTAAATCCTGTCTACCTCCCTAGAGAAATTGCAGCAAAGTCTAATCAAATATGGTTGAACTTACAACATAAAATCTCTTAATGTTGGGAAGAGATATACCCAACCATTATATCATGGCTGGTCTTTGGGAGCCTTCAGGTTGCCCCTCCTCCCTCCATTTCTCTCTGTCCTATCCAACAACAACAACAGCTATGACAACAATAACAACTACAACAAGCACAACAACAAGGGCAACAAAATGGAAAAAAAAGCCTCCAGGAGCTGTGGATTCATAGTGCAGGCACCAAGCCTCAGCAATAACCCTGGAGGCAAAAATAAATAAATAAATAAATAAATAAATAAATAAATAAAATAAAAAGAAGAAACAGTTGAGCTATGACTGTTATTTTATGTGCGCTAATGCAGCTTCTACTTTGACACCGTTTTCTATTGATTGTTTCATGTTTCACTGACTGTCACTCAAACCCAGGCCCATTTCTGATAAGGTGTGTTAGCGAGCAATGAGCTCTGCTTAAGTTATTTCAGGGTTCAAGCTTTGAAAGGCATCTAAGAGACCTTCCATTAGCTAGATGCTTTTAACTGGATTCTTGGGAGTTTCTAGGAGTAACAGGAAACTTAAATTAGTCAAGGATACTACCTGTATATTTTAAAATACATTTTAACTGCAAAGTTGATAGGCTCAAAATACTGTTCAACTGTAGAAATTATCACTTGCCATTCTACATAGATCCTAAATATATCTTGTTTCATTTCCCTATCAATCCAGGACTGCACAGGTGGCAACTTCCTAATATTAACACTCAAGAATGTAGCTTTAAATAAGATCTGTAGCTGGAATAAGGGAAGGAAAAAAAAAAAGAAAAACAAAATTTGAAAAGCTTGGAGAGACCAAACTTGGTTGTTGAGAATTCTAAGAGATATTTTTACTTATCTCTATTAAAGGCAAATTAATTACAGGGATGGGGTGCTGACAGGTGCACATTTAAGTGGTTTAGAAGACGGAGGCAGGTGGTGGGTAACCTTGGAGAGATTCAGCCAAAGCTAAAGACTTCTGCTTGAGTCAGAGGTCCCTTCCAGGGCCAATGCAGTACAGTCCTGTTAGCTTAACCCTCTGTGTTGGTCACATTCTGGTGGATATTCAGTGGTGTGTTTCCTTTTCAGCATGGCGCCCGTGTGTGTGTGTGTGTGTGTGTGTGTGTGTATACGTGTGTGTGCATGTGTGTATGTGCATGTGTGTATGTGTGTGCATGTGTGTACATATGTGTGCCCATGTGTGTATGTGCATGTGTGCCTGTGTGTATGTGTGCACGCATGTGCATGCATGTATAGTGTATATGTGTCTATGTATGTACGTGTGCATGCAGGTGTATGTGTGTGCATGTGTGTATATATGTGTGTGTGTTCTCTATTTCTGTGTACTATTGAATGCATTCCTGAACACCACTGAACTTTCAGGGGAGGAGATTTCTTACCAACACTAATTGTAGGAGCAAAAGCCAGTGGCAATCAGTAGTGTGATTGGTGGGGCTCTGAACATAAGGTGCAGTGTTGCAAGCGTCTCTCTGTCTCTCTCCATCTTAATCTCCCCTCCTCCCCTCCCATTTCAAATTCTCTCACTATCCAAAATAAATAAAGATTTGAAAAAAAAAACTCCAGAAAAAAAATAAACCAGGGAAAAATTGCTGCAAAATGAATGAACGATAATAAACAATACCACAAAACTGAATTTTACCTCACTTAAGAAGAAACAGTTCAGGGAGTAGGCAGTGGTGCACCTGGTTGAGCAGACACATTACCATGCACAAGAACTCAGTTCAAGCCCCCGCTCCCCACCTGCAGAGGAAGCTTTGGGAATAGTGAAGCAGGTCTGCAAGTGTTTTTTTTTTTCTCTCTCTCTCTGTCTATCTCTCCTTTGCCTCAGTTTCTCTCTGTCCTATCAAAACAACATAGAATAAGAAAAAAATAATAAGAAACATTGCAAAAAATTGATATGCTCAAGAAAAAGATATGCAGACTTCTGGAGGTGGTTATAATTCTAAAGGTGGAAGTAAAGTGTTATTTTTAAACTCATAATTTTGTATAACTCATGAATGATGGTATTAATATCCAAGTGATCCGTGGGAAAAAAATAGATAAACAAGCAAACAAAAAAACTTGTTTTATTTTAAAGGGTTCCCAGTGGGGGGTGGTGGTAGACAGCATAATGGTTATACTAAGAGACTCTCATGCCTGAGGCTCTGAAGTCCTAGGTTCAACACCCCCCCACATACCACCACCATAAGCCAGAGATGATAAATGTTTTGGTTAAAAAAAAAGACGATTCCTCATATCATAGTCTTATCATATTTCAAGAGGACAATTTTCCTTCTTAATTGAGCCTGCGTGCTTCCTAAATAAGATATTTGCTTCTGTCTGCTGTCACTGTCCCATCATCTGACTCTGTGCTTTTGTCTTCCCAAAGTCTGGTTCATCAGGAAGCTTTATAAGAGCACACCTACGTACGCATCTATCCACAGAGCTCCTATTCATAGAAGAATAACGTGTATGTCCTACTGTTTTCTAGCATATTCCAGAAGGTAAATGCTCAATAAATATTTGATGGATAAAAGAATGATCACAGAGTGGTTTACAAATTAGCAATTCTGGTAAGTCCACAAGGATGTACTTTCATTTTTTTTTAAGTGTTAATGAAGGTTCTGGTGGTCATCTGAGAACGACAGAGGGACTCATATTTGAAAAATCACTGCTCTTGTACAGGGTCAACTTTTCATACTGGGACTTGTGCAAATAAATCAAATGAAAACACAAGCAAAATTAAATTTCTCAGAGAAACCGCTTTCAGAATAAATGACTTTAAAAAGGAGAAGTTACTGTAGCTGTCAAAGAAATAGCCAACCCAAGCATGTGATTTATCAAAAAAAAAAAAAAAGTCCAAGCAAATAAAACCAGTCAAGTGTAGCAGGTCAAACTGCATATCCAGGACATGACAGCTTAGTGCTTTCCCAGCTCTGTGCATCAAAAGTGGTTCACACATCCTCCAGTGCTTAGCAGACTCCGCCTCCCTTCTGGAACAAACACACAACATTCTAGATATCTGAATCTACAAACCCATGGAAGTGGTGAAACCAACCGGCTTAGATGTAAAATGCAGTGGCATACCTTATTTGTTAGAAATATATATATATATATATATATATATATATATATTCTTTCAGAATACACAGTATTTGATACATGTATTTTTCTATTCCTCTTCTCACAGATTTATACATATATAAGCCAGAGCTTAATAGAGCTTTGAAAGTGAACAGAGCTGTCATTCTTTCTATTTGCATAACTCTCTCTCTCTCAAATAAAACTAATAAAATATTTTTTTAAATAATTATCTTTTATTTTCACAAATGTTTTGGCTTATTATCTGATTTACAGTAAGACATATAGCAACTTCTCACTCCAGAAGGTTACATGGAAAGGCATTTACTGTATTTGTATGAAATAGTAACAAAATGCATCAAGAATTGAGGATTGCTGGGCTGAAGAGACAGTACCATGCTTCTGCAAAATGACTTTCCTGCCTGAGGCTCTGATGTCCCAGGTTTAATCTCCATCACCACCATCAGCCAGGACTGAGGAAACCTGCCGTTAAAATAAAAACAAGAAATAAAAAAAAGACGATTGGAAAACTGTTCTTACAGTCAAGAGTATCCTGTCTCACAGTAATTATTCTAAACAAAGTGCTAGTTTTATGTAGTATGAGCAATAAATCATTTTGATAGTCCTAAATAAAAAATAATCAAAGAAAAAAATGAGACATGGACCACAAACATCTTGTTCCTGTCAACGGTTAAGGGGGTGATATCTTTATATTGTATTTCATATCCAGATATCTGGGTTCAGAATCTGATGGGGTCCTCTGGTCTTTAAAGTACAATTTCAAAAGTGTATGCATTTTTAATTTTTGTAATGTTGTATATGACAATATCAAACAGTCATCAATTAAAAACCATCTATGGACATATACTTTTAATAATAACTTATTAACACTTTGCTAGTCTACATTTATAATTTTCTTTTTTAAATTTCTTTATTGGGGGATTGATGTTTTACAGTCGACAGTAAATACAGTAGTTTATACGTGCAATATTTACAATATTCATCCAGCGTATAATTCAACTCTATTTTACTGACTATCCAACCAAATGTCTTCATTTTTAGTATTATCTATCCTTAAAATCTTATATTTAGTATAAGTAAATGCTAGATAACTCTATACAACTTAACCAGCACGTAAATGCTAGCTCTCTTTACAAGAAAGCACACTGGTTGCCTCTGTCCATTTTTCCTACCTTCGGAATAATAACAGGAATCACTGCCTATCTATGTGATTACATACTCGTTTGAAGGGTTCCTAGGAACAATATTGCTATTCTCTGTCAACTCACCAATACATACCTACACTGTGGCAGTTGTGAGTTGTTCCTCCGAATGCAGAGATCATACATTGAACCTTCTGCACAAGACAGATACTTTTCATTGGTTGTGAAGCAACATAGAAAGAAACAGTGCATCAGTCTTCCAACACCTTCTACAAACCAATAAACCACAGGAATCATGAATTAGTCATTTAAGCTGAACTTCTAGTGTACATAGTCGTGTCTTCTTTCTTTCTTATTTTCTTCTTTCATTCTCTTATTTAATAAAGACAGTCAGAAGTTGAGAGGAATGGGGGCGAAGGGATAGAGAGGGAGAAAGAAAGGCACCTGCAGCACTGTTTTACCGCCCACAAAGCTTCCCTCTTGCAGGTGAGGACTGGAGGTTTGAACCCAGGTCCTTGTGCATTGTAACATGTGTGCTCAACCAGGTGCGCCACCACTGGGGCCCCTGGTGTCTGTATTTCAAGAGAGAATGTTGGAGGGAAGGTCATATCATTAAGAAGGGTAATTTCTTGGAGAGTGTGAGTTGCCTATATGCTGATTAGAATACAGAGATAGTCAGAATGCTGCCATCAGTAAATTCACTGTTATTCATAGTTTACCTATAACCCAACTGAACACTTTGTTTGCTTTCACAGATAAAAAAAAATCCACTATTTACTTAGCAGATGCTCTGTATAGTTGCCTTGACAACTATGCTTTTATAACCACTGATCCATGAAGACAAAGTTCCCAAGCAAAATAAAAATTTGCTATATTCTCAAAACATTTCTCTCTTCAATTAATGAATCAGGTGATGCCACAGTGCAGTCTTCGCCAGTTTCCCAGCAAATAATTAATAGTCCTTTGTGCAACCCATATCAATTATCTCAGTGAAAGTCCGGAATGTCACTGAAGCATCCCTGAGCTGTCTGATGGACTACATTTCCAGTTACTGTGTCAGGTAACTTCATTCCCTGCTCTAGAAATGCATGCTTTTCTAACCTTTATGTTCAGCAGACCAGGAACAAAACACAGACAGAAAATAAATCAGGGAACCACTTTAACCCGAGTGGATAAGCATTTCATCAAGAAGTTTAGGCTTCTAATAAGGTAAAGATGACAGCCAGTGTTGAATAAGCCAGACAAAAGGAGATGGGGAAATGTCAGTCTAAAACTCACTAAAGCTATGGAAAGTTCCTTGCTGCTCAGACAGTGGGAGAGTGTCATTAGCTTACACTTTCTACTTCATCTTCCTAGTTCTTATCAGTCAGAAGAGAGCTTCCTTTAACTAGGCTATTTGCATGAATAAACTTGATATACAGATAGGCAGAACCTGGAGGTTTTCAGCAACAATGGAGCTGAATAGTGGCCAGAGATAGAACAAGTCTTGTCAGTGGCACAGACTACAACATCAGGCTACAACACTGACACCACTCCTCTGATCAGATAACTGGAAGTATTTTAGTAATTTCTGACTATATTGCATTTTGGATTTTTACTGAAAGACTTAGATTGTAATTTTTACTTTAAATCCAAAAAAGGTCCTCATTTTTCCTTTTTATTGTCATTTTATCAAGGCCTTAATGGTTTCTTGATATCTGAGTACAATTTCTCATCTCCCATTGATAGAGTGATAGGAGTCTACAAAATTCTCTCCTCCCTAGCTTGGGACTCTCTCTCTCTGTCTGTCTCTCTCTCTTAATTAAGTCCCAACTTTCCTCCATACTGAAGCTGATTCATTATGGGAATCCAGGAACTTTCCCTATGAACTTATTATTTAACTGTACACACACACACACACACACACACACACACACACACACACATTTTTTTTTTCCTAGAAAGAATTTTGGGATTCTGTAGAACAGTTTAAGATCAGGAAGATAACTGAAAAAGGAATTAAGATGTTTATTATCAAAATTAAGCTAAAGAACCCAGCATAGGGAGTCAGGTGGTAGCACAGTGGGTTAAGCCCACGTGGCAGGAAGCACAAGAATCGGCATAAAGATCCCAGTTTGAGCCCCCAGCTCCCCACCTGCAGGGGAGTCGCTTCACAGGTGGTGAAGTAGGTCTGCAGGTGTCTATCTTTCTCTCCCCCTCTCTGTCTTCCCCTCCTCTCTCCATTTCTCTCTGTCCTATTCAACAATGACATCAGTAACAGTAAACTAATAACTACAAAAAAACAACAATAAAAAAACAAAAGGGAAAATAAATAAATATTAAAAAAAGAACCTAGCTTGGACTTGCTTATGAAATATTGCAGTTTTCTGTGTCTACTGAATTTGAGGTATTCTCCCACGGATGTGTAAACGATTCAAAGAGCTTGTCCCCCCCTTTAAAAATGAAAGGCATTATGCAATGGAGAATGACAGAGATCCTAAAGAGAGGCCTGAAGACAGTCTAGACCATGTTTTACAATGATACATATTCTAAATACTGGAAATAAGACAATAGATTATTGTGGGAAAAATCAGTTTTCTGCCAATACTTCTACGAAGGCAGAGCCCTGCATTTTATAAACAAAATTTTATGCAGGGAAACAGAAGTAATATCACTCCCCAGAGTCTTCTCTTAGGCATCTTTACAAACCCATCCCCCAAGATTTATGTGCACCCATGCTACAGCAGTGCTATATGCTAGTCAGCATGTGGGAACGACCAAAGTGCTCATGAATACACCAGTGGCTAAAGAAGTTTGGGGCCAGGCGGTGGTAAACCTGGTTGAGCACACACATTCTAATGAGCAAGGACATAGGTTCAAGCCCCTGGTTCCCACCTGCAGGGGGAAATGCTTCATGAGTGGTAGATGAAGCAGGTCTGCCAGTGTCACTCTGTCTCTTTCCCTTTCTATTGCCTCCCTCTCCCCTCTCAATTCCTCTCTGTCTATCCAATAATAAAAACAAAAGAAAAAATAGAAGAAGTTACAGCTTATGTACACACATGGAATTCTACACATTGGTAAGATACGGGGCATATCACCCTCTGCTACAGCATGGATAGGAACAGAGGGATTATGTTGGTCAAAATAAGCCAGAAGGAGAAGGATGCACACATAATGAGCTCACTCCCAGAAGAGACTAAGGAAGAAAGCAAATGGCAATTCAGGGTGATTCCTCATGGATGGTCTGTTACAGCTTATTGGGAAACTCACAAGTAGGGAAGGGGAAGCGGTAGGGAAGGTGGAACACCCAAGTCCTTGTGTGTTGCACCAAAGTAAAGGAGTCTGGGGTTGGCAGGAGGGTTCAGGCCCTGGGACATGATGGTGGAGGAGGACTTAGGTGGGTTAGGTTGTTATATGGAAAACTGAGGAATGTGGGGGCAGGTGGTGGCGCACCTGGTTGAACTCATGTTACAGTGCACCAAGACACAGGTTCAAGCCCCCGGTCCCCACCTGCAGGGAGAAAGCTTTACAAGTGGTGAAGCAAGGCTGCAGGTATCTCTTTGTCTCTCTCTCTCTCTTTCTCTCTCTTCCCTCTTGATTTCTGGGTGTCTCTATCCAACAAATAAAATAAAAACAACAAAAAACTGAGGAGTGTTTCACCTGTACCAACTACTATATTGTACTGTCAGCTGTAAACCATTAATGCCTCCAATAAAGGGAGAAAAAAAATACCTAAGTCCCTAAAATGGAAGGAGATGACAGTTTGGCTGAAAGTGAAATGTACTGATAACTATCTTGAAAAAAAAAAAAAAAGTAGAAATGTACCTTCGTGAACAGCAGAAGTCCTGTAAATCAACCTCGGTAAACTGATATTAGAGTTGTGAAAAAATATTCATCAATATTTTAAAAAGTAAACAACCTCTAGCATTGTCACATGATACCTGAAAATCGATATTTCTGTAAGTTCTTTACAATGTAGTCAAAAGCCAATAGTGACAGCAAACACATCAGTGGGCGCCCTTGTGTAATTGTATGTAAACCATAGGCGGATTTTCATCGGCCAAGATACTCGTGTCTACACAGCATGATTCATCAGTCAGATTCCGAACGAAGTCTGCTGGAGCAGATGGTGATTCCCTAGATCAATCACCATCTAGAGCTCGGGGGAGAAGGCATCTCTCTAAGAACTACAAGGACAGTTTCAATTTGCATCACATATGCTGTCCAACATCTGTCAGATAACTAATCTCTTCTCTGCCAAATTAGGATGAAGTTACTAACCACAACCTTGTCCTCAATAGGATGGCTTCTATATCTAGCAAATAGACTGCAGGGTGAATTAGCTACTGGAATGGTTTTCCCAGTGCATTTTTTTTTAACCACAATCTCACTGTAAAACCATCCGCACACACGCTTTCATGAAATAGAAGCTATGAACTCCAAATTTTCTTTCCTGAAATGAGCTATAAATGGATGGAAATTACTTTTGATTACACATCCTGAAACCATAGAATGTTAGAACAAAAACAGAAAAATCAGGGAGATTTGGATAATGGAATGTTCAATAGCACTGTCTCTTACTAATGTTGAAAGAGCTGTGGTTAATTTTACCACAGGTACCCACTACCCACGTTGACAAGTGAGGATATAACCAGATATTTGGGGAAAGACATTCTAAGTATTTCTGTGCAGTTGTTGATGAATGAGATTACTATCTGATTCTGTAGATTGAGTAAAGCAGACAGCCTAGCCAGGGTAGGAGAGCTTCATCCAATGTTAAAAGATTGAAGAGAAAGCTATATGAGAGATGATTCTCTTCCCCTATCTCTCTTTACACGAAGACACCTGTTTCTTTGTGCCTTCAGACATAGACTGGAACTACTCATTATCTTACCTGAGTCCTCAGCTCACCAGCCACAGACAGGAGAGATCAACTTCTCAGCCTCCATGACACAAGCATTGTAGAAAAAGGTATAAGATGTTCTGTAGCAGGAAAGAGAAAACCTGAAACTTCACTTTCTGTTTACTGTTCTCCAGTGCTGAGCTCTGCTTAAGAACAACTTTATCACACCAGTTAAGATAAGATATGACCTCTCTAATTTGTCATTACACTTACAGACTTTACAGAATATGACCACAGTAACTCTAACATCTGTGCAAGAGTCATCTTGCTAAGAATAGATTATCTCACAACTGTTCTGTTTGTTCTGAGTGTTCATAGATATGCATACCTTTGTTTCTACTCCCTATGGAGATCTCCTGGTTTAATTTTATTTTTTGTCTCTTTAAAAGGATGTCAACAGTTACTCCTACTTACATTTAGATTAAGGCAGGTTACAAGGCAAAACAAAAGAAAACGTCACTGAGCATAGAAACATCAAGTTTGTATTATCCAAGCAGTCATGATAAGAGTCTCTGGGAAATAAGTCACCAAGGAAATAGATTTCCATTTCCTTCTGTTCGTGAACTGATCTAAAATGAAAGAGAGAAAGAGAGAGAGAAAGAAAGAAAGAAACAATTCAAGAGGTCTTCTATGCAGCTATGCAAATCAATAATGAAAGTTTTAGAAAATCACACAAGAATTAAGAGAACCTACAAATGATCTGTACCAGTGTTTCTGAAAATGTCATTTATTATCTCCTGCCTACAAGTCATCATATATATATATATATATGTTTATATATCATCTTCTACCTACCTGTCCATTACAGACACTTTAGTCACACATATAGACAGTACTACCACTTCATACTTTGTGTAGACACCTGTGTTTAGTACTTGTGAAGTATAAAATTTATTTATTTATTTATAAAAAGGAAACATTGACAAAACCATAGGATAAGAGGGGTACAGCTCCACACAATTCCCAGCACCAGAGCTCTGTATCCCACCCCCTCCCCTGATAGCTTTCCTATTCTTTAACCCTCTGGGAGTATGGACCCAAGGTCATTGTGGGGTGCAGAAGGTGGAAGGTCTGGCTTCTGTAATTGCTTCCCTACTGAACATGGGCATTGACAGGTTGATCCATACTCCCAGTCTGCCTCTCTCTTTCCCTAGTGAGGCAGAGCTCTGGGGAAGCGGAGCTCCAGGACACATTGGTGGGGTTGTCATTCCAGAGAAGTCTAGTCGGCATCATGGTAGCATCTGGAACCTGGTGGCTAGACAGAGAGTGAACATACAAATCCAAACAAATTGTTGACCAAACATGAACCTGAAGGCTGGAATAGTGCAGATGAAGAGTTGGGGAGTCCTCCATTTTGTAGATAAAAGATTTTTATTGATTCAAGAAATAAATTTTATCTCTGTTGACAATCCCTCATTATTGAGAATGCACAGTGAATGGGGAAAAACTGATTCCTTCAATGATACAATGCCATCTATCATTAATGATTGTTGTAATTAAAAATTTAAAAAAAATCTTCCTTAGACTTTGAGCTGGATGGGGGTTTAAATAAACATAAGGGTTATTACATGGTCGGTTATTTAGGTACATAAAAGCTGTGACAGCAAAACAGACAAAGGGACAAAGATGGGCTGGTCATGATGCCCGGGAGTCTTGAGCCTTTTCAGCTAGCTCCCAGCACTCAGCTACACATCTGGTCTCTGGGGGAAGCAGCATGGAGGGTCCTGGGGAGAAGGAGAGCGGGCAAAGGCTGCAGTAACAGAGAGCAGGAACTGGGCACATGCAGGAACAGACAGCCTGCTTCGAGATTTATGATGTATTTTTCACAGAAAAGCATAGAAAAAAATACATCATGACTTTTCCAGTGACCTGGTGTGTATAAGAAAGCTACCTGGTTTTAAAACTCTGTCAGTGAAGCTCTCTTTTCTGTCACTCAACTGTGAAATGGTCCTGATTGCTTTGCCCTGAGCAAGGCAACTTTATCTTGGATGGATTAATTTGGAGATCAGCTGTGCAGAACATGACTTCTTTGGGGGCGTGCAAAGCTTGAGGCTGATTTGGAGCTTGGGGGTGAATGTCTCAAGTAATGACAAATACTTCAGATGATAAAAATGCCACCAGACAATATGAAGTCCCCACATGCATGAAGACTTGAACAGTCAGTTGGCCCGGGTATATCAGGATCTATGATGAACATTATTGGAGGTTCCTAGCAGTCAGAGAGAAAGCTAATTCCGAAAGTGGCAAAGACATGCCGTTCAAGAAGGCATAAAGGACACATTCCCATTAGTTTTAAGAAGTCAGAGTAGATCTGACAGTAGGGTTGCAATTGTGTGAGATGGCGTGTGAGAAACGGCAAACGTCTTAGACTAATTATGGTTCTGTGGGGGTTGGGGTTAGGGGAAGTGGAAGGACAAATGTAAAAGCTGTCATCAAGGATGTGACAAATGGATACCAAGCACTTGGGTCAACTGGGGAACTGTATAACTATTGGTTATTTATTTGCATTTTTAAAAGGTTTTTATTTATTGTGGATAGAAGCAGAGAAATTGAGAAGGAGGGGAATGTAGGTAGGGAGAGAGAGAGAAAGAGATAACTGCAGGTTTTCTTCACCACTCCTGAAGCCTCCCTCCCGCATGTGAGGACCAGGGGCGTGTGTCCAGGTCCTCTGCGCACCGCACTGCAATGTATGCACTCTAGGAGGCGCACCACCTACCCACCAAATACACCATCTGGTCCCACCAAATACAAATTTCTGAATCTAGACTCCAGTACTTACAAGTTACATATTTTTGGACAAGTTATGTAACCTTTCTGTACAGTGATTTTTCTCATTTTTACAGTACAACCTACCTTTAAAAACACTGGTTGATTTATTTGTTTTTGACAGAGACAGGCAGAGAATAAGAGAAAAAGGCTGCTGGAGCCAAGCTTCCTTCAGTGGGATGGAGGCCGGGCTTGAACTTGTGTCATGCACAGGGCAAAGCAATACACTAACCAAGTGAGCTATTTCACCAGCCCAGCGTTGTATTTCTTACAAAGACTATTTTCTTTTCTTTTCTTTATTTATTTATTGGATAGAGACAACCAGAAATCAAGAGGGAAGGGGGAGAAAGAGAGGGAGGAAGGGAGGGGGAGGGAAAGAAGGAGAGAGGGAGGGGGAGAGAAAGGGAGAGGGAGAGAGAGAAAGAGAGAGAGAGAGACAGAGAGAGAGAGAGAGAGACCTGCAGCGCTGTTTCACCATTTATGAAGCTTCCTACCAGGAAGCTATTTTATATTTTATATACTGACTTTTCAGTTTCATAATCCACAGAAGTCTATCTGAAAAGAGAACTTCTCTGAGTCTGTTATGAACATTATCACCAAGGCCTTTAGGAAAAGGAAAACACACTTGTGGTAGCAAAGAGTTTAATGTTGACCCTTTACATCTGATTTGCAGATGTAACAAAGTAAAATCTAAGTGTACATATTTTTTTTTGGGGGGGGGGGTATCCAGGTTACTATATAAAAACTGTATTTTCTTTACTAATTGATCTGAGTTGTCTGGATTTGACTTGATATTTCCCAATAATAATGCTATTTTATTTTAAAAATGTATCTCTGTTGGAATGACTCTTAAGGTGATATTCACATGGTAAGTTACTGAAATGATGAAGTATCTAACAGCAGGGAACTGAAGCCTGTCAGGAGTCACATGAGAGAGCTTAGAAGTATCTTTGGGTCTAGTTAACTATGAGATGATTGCAACCTTGACTTATAAGTTGTTCTATTGTTTAAAACACTATGCTAAAACTGACTAGGCTAGGTTGCTTCTGTATCTCTGATGTTCAGAAGTTGTTAGATAACAATTAATGTTTGTTGCTTTAAACTGCTAAGTTTTCTAGTAAATTTTAATTCAGTATTTGCAAGATATTTTGCCAATATCTTTATCTAAAACAAGAATATACCTTATTTGAAAAGGGAACTGATCTATTGAAATGAGTAAGTGGTTGTATTTTATTTATAAATCATTAAGCTATGAGGGAAACCTATTCAAGTCTATTTCTCTGGTAGACTTGATAACCACAGGTAAATACTGAATACAGAGAAGAAGGAAAAAAATGAGTAAGAAAGAATCTTCTTACCTAATATTTTCCTCAATTTTCCAGACATAAACTGATTCAGATTTAATCAGCCTAAACTAACCTATTTTGTTCTGTGTCATATATCTTTAATAAATGCAAATTTAATGGAGCCATAAATAAGCAGTTAAGCAGGTCTGTGTTGAAAAATGAAAGACCAAGTGGGCTGCACCATAACATAAGCAAATAAATAAACCAAACAATACCCTTAATCTCAAACCCCCCCCTTTTTTTTTGGTTTGCTTGCTTCTCTTACAAAGAAAAAGTATTTTCTTTTTCACTTGTTAAACCTTTTCAGTGTACATGAAATGTTCTTTCCATTTTCTTTTTCTATTATAAAAGCTTTTTTAAAAAATAATATTTTATCACAAGCAGAAGAATGAAGCTGTCTTTTGAGACTCTGTAACTGATCCAGCAGGATCTGAGAGCAGCACCTGATGAGCACATAAGACCCCGCCCGCCCCAAACCCTCACAGAGAAGCTAGCTAGCTTCAGCTAGCTAGACCCATCTGGGAGAATTCCCTTTTTCAATTAAGTGTGGTAATTACTTTTTACATGGACCATGGGGTAAGCTCATCTGGGTTTCGTGAAGGGGAATTAGAGGACTCAAGCTTGTCAGGTGCTGAGGTAATTGTGATAGGCTCTTTCCAACATGGAATGTCTTCAGTCAATCTCATCATTCATGTTCATCAAACAATTCCCACTCTTAGTTCTCTTATTCTGCCTTGCTTATGACTCATACATTTCTATTGAATTTTAAATAATGTACTTTAAAATATATTAAAATACATTTACATGTCATTTGAGAACTTTGCAAACAGTTCTTTTGCAAAAGCATATTCATTAAGGTGAAAAGTCATTGAATACAGCAAAGCATAGGTTAATTTTTATTTATTTTATTAAAGGTTCATTTTTATTAAACCTTTATAGCACATGAGGAAAAAAGCAGTCTCTAAAGACTGCCACCATTAATTATGGAATTTTAGAATCTAAAGTAAGTAGCAGTGCAGAGTTGGAAAATAATCCAGCTTCTAGAAGTGAAATAGTGCACATCTGTTTTTTTTTTTTTAATAACCAAGTGTATTTATTTATTTATAAAATGGAAGCATTGACAAGACCATAGAATAAGAGTGGTACAATTTTATATAATTCCTACCAACAGAACTCCTTATCCACTCCTTTCTCTTGAAAGCTTTCCTATTGTTTGTCCCTCTGGGAGTATGAACCCAGGATCACTAAGGGGTGTAGAAGGTGGAATGTCTGGCTTCTGTAATTTCTTTCCTGCTGAACATGGGCATTGACAGGTTGATCCATACTCCCAGCCTGTCTCTCTCTTTTTCTAGTGGGGTAGAGGTCTGGGGAGATGGGGCTCCAGGACACCTTGGTGGGGTCCTCTGTCCAGGGAAGTCAGGTTGGCATCATGTTAGCATCTGGCGCCTGGTAGCTGAAAAAGAGTTAAGATAAAAGGCAGAACAAACTGTTGACTAATCATGAACCTAAAGACAAGAATATTGCAGATGAAGATTTGGAGTCTCTGTTTTGGAAAAAAGCTAGTAGGTCTATTTTAGGTCTATTCCAAGGGGCCCATGACCTTACTAGTTTTTGCCTGACCTTTAACATGCAGGTGATCTAAGTTATTGTCTGGGGAGATGGAGCCATAGTTGGAAAAAGGATGAGAAAGCTGCATCAGGGAAGAGAGTAGCTCACAAGTATGGGGAAAGAATATAAATACTGTTAACTGTAAACCTCACTGATTTGATATGAGGCCTATATTCAGCACACGAGCCTATGTAACCTCTACATCCCTATAGGTCTAAGCTCACATTCTGTGGTCACGGCTAGGGACATTCCAGGCTGCACTAATTTCAGGACCCATCTTCCTCGGGTGATAGGTAGAGTATGTTATCCAACCTGCCTTCGGAGAATGGAACATCGCCTACCCTTGTTGATCCACACTGAGGGTAAGTTCCTATACAGGCCCACAACTCACTGAATTGAATGTTTCTTTAGATTAGTGAATGTTAGAAACATTCTGGTAACCAAAGCTTTTGGTTGTAAGTACAGAGATAAATAAGGATGTTCTTTTTTGTTTTGAGCAACTTAGGAACATTGCAAGTGACCAGATGGACAGGTAAAAGCACAGCAAGAAGAGCTTCAGGAATTGAGGAGTACAATGGAGGGGATTTCCTCTTCCTCGGATTTCTGGGGTACGGTGCAGATGCAGTTCATGGACAGGAACAGGGCTGCACTATCTGGTGCGAAGCCCTTTAACCAATTCCCTATGATAATGTTACCTAGGGAGCAAGCAAGCTGCATAAATAGTAGGTTCTAGTGGAGGTAAACTTGTAGGACACCGCTAAAAATAATTCAGAATGCTGAGATAACTTCAGCAGAACTTTGAACTATGTCCTGGGACCTTTTGAATGCCTGGGACTATGCAGTTGCTCAAGTCACATGTGATAAAGATGGGCTTCCTCAGGAAGATAGAGCTAAACTCTAGGGTGAAGCACTTAATTCACTGTAGATCACTCTCGTAAGGAATATGAGAGGCCATGATTCCCAATATATTATTACTTCTAATACTGTTGTGAAACCCTCTCCAGTGTGGGAGTGGGTGCTATCATTTATAAGTAGGTGAATTTCCAGAGAGGAGAGTCTTTGATTTGCTATGTGCATTTTCCATATCATCAGTCTTTTTTTTTTTTTGAGAGGTATCTTTTTTTTTTTTATTTATTTATAAAATGAAAACACTGACAAGATCATAGGATATGAAGGGTACAATTCCACACAATTCCAGCCCTGGAACTCCATATCCCATCCCCTTCCCTGATAGCTTTCCTATTCTTTAACCCTCTGGGAGTATGGATCCAGGATCATTATGGGGTGCAGAAGGTGGAAGGTGTGGCTTCTGTAATTGCTTCTCTGCTGAACAAGGATGTTGACAGGTCCATACTCCCAGCCTGTCTCTCTCTTTCCCTAGTAGGGCTCTGGGGAAGTGGGGCTCCAGACACATTGGTGGGGTCCTCTGCCCTGGGAAGTCAGGTTGGCATCATGGTATCATCAGGAACCTGGTGGCTGAAAAAGAGTTAAGACAGACAGCAGAGAAAACTGGTGACTCATCATGAACCTAAATTCTACTTTTCTTTCCCATAATAACACCGGCAGAAACCACTCTATGGACTACTGGCTCAGAGTGTGAGGGTTTCCTTTGCTTGGCTGCCTGTACAGCTACCCCTCCGGGTACTTGAGTCCCTTCGCTCCTTCAATGGCTCTATAACCCCACGTGTGAAAGGGAACTCTAGCTCATTGGAGGGGTGCTCAGCCTGAAATGCAAATGGGTTTGTAGTCATGTCCTTATTTTTCACTGTTTAATAAGCAAGTTTATTCTTTCTTTTTTTTTCTCCATTTCTTGTTGCCTTTGTCGCTGCCTTTGTTGTCCTTATTGTTATTGTTGCCATTCATGATGTTGTTGGATAGAACAGAGAAAAATCTAGAGAGGAGGGGAAGACAGAGAGTGGGAGAGAAAGACACCTGCAGACCTGCTTCACGGCTTCTGAAGCGACGCCCCGCCCCGCAGGTGGGGAGCCGAGCCGGGGGTTCAACTGGGACCCTTACACTGGCCCTTGGTGCTTGGTGCCATGTGTGCTTAACCCCTGCACTACCACACCGCCCCCAGCAAGTTTTTTCTTCGTAAAGCTAAAAATGGAGCTCGGGGTGTGGGATATATACATACAAAACCTAAAGCTGAAATGAAGGTTAAGAGAGTGAATCAGTCAAACCCACTATTTCAGATCAGAGACTTAGCATTACTTTCTGAGGTTAAATAGAGTCTGGGGATTATGATTCTGCTGTGAAATATGAAGCAGCCAGGGATGTGAAATTCTGCCCAACACTTGAACATTGTGTGTTTTTGTCTTTTCAAACCATGCCTTTTAAAGTCAGCTACGCTTATCCTGTCACTTCATATTCTTAACTGCTTTCAAACAACGTTGTTTCCTGCTACTATTAGAATTTTCGCTCTATGACATCATCTTGACTTTATGAATAGAGTCTTGTGAACAGCCTGAGAGTAGCTGTATATGTGTATTTTGGTTTATGGACATTTTTTTTTCTTTCTCTTCTTTGCCTTCAGGGTTATTGCCAGGGCTCAGTGCCTGCACCATGAATCCACTGCTCCTAGAGGCCATTCCTCCCCCCCTTTTGTTGCCCTTGTTGTTGTAGCCTTGTTGTGGTTATTATTATTATTGTTGATGTTGTTCGTTGTTGGATAGCACAGAGACAAATGGAGAGAGGAGAGGAAAGCAGGGAGGGGGAGAGAAAGACAGACACCTGCAGACCTGCTTCACCGCCTGTGAAGCGACTCCCCTGCGCGTGGGGAGCCGGGGCTGGAACCTGGATCCTTATGTGGGTCCTTGCGCTTGGCGCCACGTGCGCTTAACCTGCTGTGCTACCGCCCAACACACTCTTTTTTTTTTTTAAGTTTATTTATTTTTATTTTTGTTGCCCTTTTTTACTGCTGTTGTGGTTATTATTGTTGTTGTTATTGATGTCGTCATTGTTAGGACAGAGAGAAATGGAGAGAGGAGGGGAAGACAGAGAGGGAGAGAGAAAGATAGACACCTGCAGACCTGCTTCACTGCCTGTGAAGCGACTCCCCTGCAGGTGGGGGTTGGGGGCTGGAACCGGGACCCTTAATGCCAGTCATTGTGCTTCCTGCCACCTGTGCTTATCCCACTGCGCTGCCGCCAGACTCCCTTATGGACATTATCTTACATCGGAGAACTTCTTGGAACAAAGTAGGCAGCAGAGGGGCTAGGCGGTGGCCCACCTGGTTAAGCACATACATTACAGTGCGCAAAGACACAGCTTCAAGCCCCTGGTCCCCACCTGCACTGGGATACCTTCCCGAGTGGTGAAGTAGGGGTGCTGGTGTCTCTCAGTCTCCCTCTCTATCTCCCCTCCCATCTCAATTTCTGTCTCTATCCAATAAATAAATAAGTAAATTATTTTTTAAAGTATGCAGCAGACCATAGAACTTGAACAAATAAGTCTTCCTTCCCAGACATTATTTTTCCATCCTAGTGCATATAATATTTTATTTTTAGCTACTTTATGAAGAAATCAATTTCTATGCAAGGAAGATGATGTATAACTGTGCTGTGTTGCCTCAAATAAAGTCAGGGTTTTGAAGACATATTGAATATCTTCTGAGCTTCTCCCCCCATAGAAAGCAAAAGATTGGAATTAATATTAAGAAAATTAAATTATAAGTTCTAAAATAAAAATCATATATTTCTCATCCATATGTATGTTAAGTAAAATATGAACCAGCGGATCAAATTTAGATTTATATTATATGATATTAAGAGATTTTTTCCATATCACTGGTTATTAACTCCTCAACATAAAAGTATAGAAAAGGGTTAGTAAAATTAATTCACCAAATTAACCCGTAATTTCAATTAGTGTCTGAGAATAACATGGCATCATTTTATTAATAGTTTTGCCTTTTATATTCTTTAAAGAAAATGATAAGAAAACCTTACAATGCAGTTCCCCAGAATAGAGTACAGTCTCTGGTGGGATGTACCTCTGATTTTTTATTTACTAAGAGAAAGGATTATTGAATTTATTGTGAAACAAAATAGCCTCCAGTTTTTTAAGTGCCACATTCCAATTTTTTTTCTTTCTGAAGCAGAAATTAATCTCAGAGTGCCATGTAATTGCTGTGTTGTCTAACAAGCTGACCTTCTGAGTGATGGTAATACTCACCAACTAAACTCAACTCTGTAGCATTCTTGGTAAATTTGTCAGCTCATAAATTCACTGAGCGTTATGTTCAGGGATTTAATGTGCTTATTTAGCAGCGATATTGCCCTTTGCAGTCAACTTCTTGTATTTTTCTCCTTATTCAGATGACCTCAGCAACTGGGAACCTTTGAATTATACCATGTATAAACAAGATGGAAAATCATAAATAATTGAACACTGTGGACTCCATTTGGGTGCCTCTCCAATAACAAAATCATTCAGTTTTAGACTTTGTGGATATAATTTGATTATCAATGAATATATGTCCAAAAGTCTCCTGTCTGATTTTCAAAATTGATTTTTCTTTTGTTGGTTAACCTGCTCTGCTATAAAATTCAAAGATAAACCCAGAAGTTCTTTTGTGTTTGCTAATCTCTCTCCCTATCCTCTCAGTTTTTGACTGTCTCTATTCAACAAATAAAAACAACAAAATGAAAAATAAAAGAGACTGTGAGAAAGTAGAATTCTAACACACATGTTTAGGTGAACTCCTCTATTGGGTGAGTCATCACCTGGCTTAATAGTGATTTTTAATGAAAAGTTCAATAAAACAGGAATAGTAGTTGTAATAGTTAGTGTTACTAATATGTATGTATTGGTATTGATTAATAATATTATATAGAAAGTTATGTATTATTATATATTATGAATAGCAATTTATTTGTCGATATTAGTTTTTATTATTTTCATTATTTATTTATTGCATAGAGACAGTCAGAAATCGAGAGGGAAGTGTATCATGGGGGGCGGGGGGGAGAGACAGACAGAGGGAAAGACAGAGACAGAAAGACACCTGCAATACTGCTTCACCACTCACAAAGCTTTCCCCCTGCAGGAGGGGATCGGGGGCTCAAACTCAGGTCCTTGCACATTGTAACGTGCCACCACTACCTTTCATGTATATTAGTAACAAGCAAATATATAACATTCTACTGAATAAAATGCTATTTCTTTCTCATAGTCCGTTTTCCTGTGGGTGAACTGTGGCTTCATTTCTCTTTTCTCAGTGCTATTCTTTTCATGTCTTTTATATGTGCCCCAGACTGAAGAAACATTCCTGACTGAAGTCGTCTCTATGCCAGCAGGAAAAACAAACTCTTGGCATAGCCCAGGGTTCTGCTTGGAGACCATGTATGATGCTTTGTGCTCATGTGGTACCAAGGGCAGCAAACTGCATGATTGGTGCTACTGTCATGAAGTAAGGATCAAATGCTATACTCACTGGAAGGGCAGAGATGCTTTCATGTCAAAGCACAACAGTCAGGAAAGCACAGTCTTTTTCTAGCAAATGGGAGGAATGGTTTGACCTTCCATAGAGGTGGCCAGTTCAGTCATGAATGCTTCAGACCAAAGCTTGTCAGCATATCTCACAGTCCATGGTAGAGATGCTAATGCCATCTTAGTCAAAGTGTAACAAAGACAGGAAGACCTGTGATTACTATTAGTCTTAAGACTAATAGACTTCTCTTTAGAGCCCCTATGCTTTATATTTGAGTGGACTTTTTCTTTGTCTCCTCAGTATTAGTTTCTTTTGCTTTAAGAAAGAAATACATTCTTGTAAAACTTAGCTGTAGCCTACCAGAGCCCTTGTCAGACCATCAATTTAGAGAATTATAATCTAGCCAATGTGTATGGTGTAATCTGCTTAATTTGTAGTAGTTTGTTATAAAAGCAACAGCAGAAAATAACTTACTGAATTTCAGACAGGATGAGGTTGGCTTTGTTGATCATCAGAACCTCAGAAGCCAGTGGGACCTTTGTCTTGTGTTATCAGATGGTTACATTAAGCATTTTACTTAGCTCTGTCTGAATATAATATTCATGCTATGAGGATGTATGTGCTACTGCAGAGTGTTGTGAATCAAATAAATATCAATCAGCTTTGCCCAGGCCAATAAACTCATGAACTAAGAAAAGATGGAAGAAAAAAATGAACAAGATCTTTACTTTGAAGCAATGTCATGTCTGACTAGTGTGAGTATGAGATATTGAACAAAGCAAGAGTCATTAAGAGGCCCAGTTCAGAAATAGTGTTGTGTAAAAGAACATAACTATTAGAAATTATTTTTATTTGACAGGTCGAAAAAAAAAAAACTGTTATGGGATTTGTAAGGTAGAAAGATAGCCCACCTTCTAGAGTGTAAGCCTTTCCCTATATGGTCCCTGAGTCTGAGCCCTTGTTGTTGTGTGCCGCGGAGAAGAGAGAGAGGAGGTCTGGAGCGAAGAGGGAACACAAATCTTTATTTGCCTTGGCACCTCAGAGTTGGGTGCTAGAGAAACAGGTTGGGCCACGTGGAGGTAGCGAAAATGGCCGCCTCATGCAGTAGCCTTTCCTGCGTCTGAACACTGAAGTGAAGCGCTGGCAAGAGAACGAAGTGCGGAAGAAGAAGGGCTTTTATAGGAGCAACTTTCTTGAGAATGGGAAGGGGGAGGAGTAACCATAGCACTCCAGGATAGGATAATAACTCTTGTGAGAATGGGAGGGGGGGGGGAGGAGTAACCAAAGCACTCCAAATATCACAGGGAAATAGACAATGCCCTGAGGGCACAACATGGTGGAACAGGCACTCCAAGAATGTCCCAACTCTCCCAGGAACTAGCAGTAGCCTGAGGGGACAACATGGCAGATGTGACTGCATCTGCACAATTTCCCAGCAAGCCCTCTCACTCCATGGGAACAGTATTGACGACAGTACCACATTAGTATTTTCCCCTCGCTTCTTCCTTTTCTATTGCTCTCTCTAAAACCAATAGCTAGAAAATAAACTCTGTATTAAGTCCCTGCTATTAGAGAAAACAAATTGTGGCATTTGATAAGGGCAGCAAAGGTTTCTGTTATTGCTTCTGTTATTATTAGTAGTAATATTAAATTTACTTCTTAGTCAGAGGACCGAACTGGTGTGGTCTACCTCTGGCGGAATTTTGGAATGTTGGAGTTATAAAACTATCATGCTATCTCCCCAGACCAAAAGCATCAAAGAATTAATAGAGCACACATTTTTGAGAATATTGGAAAAGTTCTACACAGTGGTTCACACAGTGCAGAGTGATGTCTACCATGGGGTTGAAGTCTCTCTTAACACTTTGAAACACCTGTATCAGGAAAAGCATGTGGTATGCTTTCTCTCATCTCTCTTTCTCTCTCCTCTGTCTCTAATTAAAAAAAAGAAAGAAAGAAAATCCAGCAGGAGCAGTGGGATCACACAAGTTTAAAACCCCGGCAGGCAATAAAGCAAAAACAAATCAGAGCTAGTTAATCTTGCTGTCACCCTATATCACATGGAGACAGTTAGGAAGTCACTAGGATGAATATGACATATCAGGTCTATTGTAAAGGCAAAAGTAAATTATTGTTAGGCATATGAACTGAGTATTCATGTGATGACTGGATGTAACTTTAGAAATCTAGAGAAAATATTTTAGATTTTATTTCTTGAAATAAATTTGTGGCAACCTCCTGTTGGATATGTTCTTTATCACTGCCTTCCCATCTTTACTTTCTATACTTTACCTTTCTAGTTTTGAAAATATTAACACTCTCAAGGTTAACAAAACCTCTCAGAACCTCACATTGTACAGCAGAAGTAGAACACACAGTGGTAAATGAGTGCATGAGTAAATTGCAGGCATAGGAGGGGAAAGTTAGTAAGTATAAGACAAATCCCAAAGTGTGAAAGGCAGACTGACATGCAGCAAGCAAAGTTGATTATTTATTTCAGGGATCATACACTTATAATTTATATTGGGCTGTGTAGTTCACAAGACCTAACAAAACCCCGAAAAAGGATGTGCTGTGGAGATTCGGGTCGGTCTTCACTTTCCAAAGAACAAGCATGCAGGCCATCTTTTCCACCCAACACTGCTGAATGCAAAGGGAGACCACTTTTCTGTTCATAAAATAAAGCATGTGTTCTATAAAACCTTGAAGGAAGTGCTAACACCTGTAACTTTCTTTTTTATAAAGTTGTATTTATTTGTTTTCTCTTCTGTTGCCCTTGTTGTCTTTTTATTGTTGTTGTAGTTATTTTTGTTGTTATTGATGTCATCATTGTTAGATAGGACAGAGAGAAATGGAGAGAGAAGGGGAAGACAGAGAGGGAGAGAGATAGACACCTGCAGACCTGCTTCACCACTTGTGAAGCGACTCCCCTGTAGGTGGGGAGCTGGGGCCTCGAACCGGGATCCTTCACCTGTCCTTGTGCTTTGCACCATATGCGCTTAACCAGCTGCACTACCTCCTGACTCCCTAACAACTCTAACTTTCAAGCTCTTCCACAATAGCAAAGACAAAGGAATACTTCTGATACTTATGACCAGTAACAATGAAGAGAGGGATTTATTTGAGGTCTAGGCCCATCATGTCTGTTTGGGAATCTCAGGACTCCCCGACTAGGGCCCCAGCTGATGGGGTGGCCTGATAGTGACTAAAGAGTCATTGTTAAAGTATGCCAGTCTCTTGCCCTTATTCAGCTTTTGCAGTCTTTGCTTTGATGAGGTTAGCTTTGGAGTGAGAGAGGGAAGTGTAATGGGAAGTAGGTGAGGAGGGTATCTAAGTCTAAGTAGACACTATTTCATTATGGACTTTATACTGACTCACTGCAGACTATTGTGTACTTTTGCTTTCAGGTATATATTTTGCCCGTGTGTATGGATACATGTGAACATATGCTCTATCTCACTGGACCTGGTCTATATCTAGGTTTTGGGACTTTGTTAGGAAGTGAACCACCTGGAATAGAATTAGAGAATCCTATGAAAGGAAAGGTCTCACGGGAGTAATGAGGCTGAAGGGCTGGCATTGCAGGCCTGATGTCTCTGGACATGGTCTGTAGTGAAGCATGCTGAGGTAGTACTCATTATGTGGATTAGGTTGGGATTGGCAGATGCTATATCATTTGGTATGAATTGAGAGAGGCATGCAGTAAAGTGAGCCCCACCCTAGAGGTTCCAGGATGGGGGAAATAATAGGCTCTACAGAGGAAGCAGGAGGTTCCTGCTGTCTTAGGTTTTAAGAAGATAAAGAACAATCGATAGTTATTGCTATAATCACGGAGCCAGAGTTTTTATAGAGTAGAAGGGAAGTAAGTTACACTGTGGGGAAAAATGATAAAAATGATTATAAATACTTGATCAGATAAGTGATAGTAATTGAGAAATTAGCTGGGCAGTTATACTTAAAGAGACAAAAAATGATTCTTTGTGAATTGAAAATGATGACTATGGTATATTTTAGTATCTATCTTTATGTCTTAAAGGAATGAAAATGGCAGCTTGAGGACATATTTGTATCTCTTGATTCTCTGCAACATAATTTACAATGACCAGGACATGGAAATAACTTATATGTACATCAAGACAAGAACAGGCATAGGAAATGTGAATTGTGTGCAAATATAGACTTTTAGATTACAGAGAGGTATATCTACATCATCATATTATTCAGCCATCTAGAGCAGAAAGATATACTGCTTTAGTGAAATAGATAAACCTTGATGACACTCAGCGAAAAGAAATAATTCAGATTGTGGAAGACCAATACCACATGATCTTAATTTTACCAACTATTAGGGCTGAACTCACAGTTGAAGAAAAGAATATGGTTAATTCCAGAACTGATGAAGTGGTGGAGCAGAGAACTGGTGAAGGGGATAAACTTTCAGCTATAAGAATTGTGTGTTCTATATGTAAGATCAGTACATTCTGAGGATCTAGTGTGATCCCGGTTCGAGCCCCCAGCTCCCCTCCTGCAGGGGAGTATCTTCACAGGTAGTGAAGCAGGTCTGCAGGTGTCTGTCTTTCTCTTTCCCTCTCTGACTTCCTCTCCTCTCTCCATGTCTCTCTGTCCTATCTAACAATGACAACATCAATAACAACAAAAATAAGACAAGGGAAACAAAAGGGAATAAATAAATATTTAAAACAAACAACAAAGTTTTATGGTCATTATATTTAAAGTTTGGCCAAATTGGAAAAATGACATAACAAATTAAATTTCAGGGCCTCTATGGCTTAGTTGAGACATAACCGTTGGTTTACTTCTTGCTCTATTGTCCTATATGAACTATGGACTAGGACCATTTTTACTCAGTGATTGAAATTTTCTCTATTTATTTTTTTAAGTAGGTGAAATAAAATTCTATTTTAGTTCTTAAATTAGAAAATTTACAGGGCCTGCATATTTTCATTGAAGAAAAACCACAAATAATTTAGAAACATTTATAGCATTGTAGTATTAAGTTGCCTATGTCCACATACAATGAAATAATTTGAATTCCCAGAACATAAAAACAATGGCTCAGTCATGTTAATGTCAAAGTAATCTGACACATTTTGTTCAGTAATCCTTGAATATAGTATCCTGGAGAAAGCTTATTCACTCAAGAAATATTTCAGTCTTATTTTGTACAGATTTAATTGTACATAATGTCACTGATTTCTCATACCTCAAATTAGTTGGTCAAAGTTCTATATTCGGCTTGATTACATTTTAACAAGATGCATCTTAATGTGTTACACATAGTCTCCACAATCATAAGCCAAGTCCTGTAACTTTATAGAGAAATTACACTAACCCAAATGCACAATGACTGGGCATTGAACACTAATTACAAAAGAATGAATAATACATGATGTTAAATGTCTTTTTTAAAATGAATAATAATGCCCTTAAAGTTGAGGCTGTGAAATTTTGTATACCGTGTATAGTTATTCATTAGCGAATTTAGTGCCATTTGGAGAAAATAGTTTAGCTAAACTATGGAGGGGAAAGGACTTTAAAAACCGAGTTTGAAAATATTTCGCATCTGGTAATAAGTTAAAAAGAAGTTTAAAAGGGGCTGGGTGGTGGTGCACCTGGCTGAGCGCACATGTCACAGTGCACAAAGACCCTGGTTCAAGCCCCCTGGTCCCCACCTGCAGGGAGAAAGCTTCACAAATGGTGAAACAGTGCTGCAGGTGTCTCTCTGTCTCCTTCTCTCTTTGTCTCCCCCTTCCTCTCAATTCCGGTTGTCTCTATCAAATAAATAAAGATTCAAGCATAATAAAATAACAAATAAAAAAAATAAAGTTCCAAGAAAACTTTAAAAAAACGTCAAAAGAGATAAAACAAGGTTCTGGCATAAAATGAACAGTGTATGGCAATTCTAGCCCGTTGACGATTAGCGAATCTTCTCTCCAGGATCTTAATTACCACATCTTGAAATGAGTATGCGCAAGATAGATGATATCAAAGTTCTTTTCCACTTAAATACTTTAGGCACTGCTCTATCTCATAAGGCACAATGTGCCCTGGAGGAAAGAGTTCATTGAACTAAATCCCCAGTCACCCAGCATTTGAGTTGGTCTTTCATCTGGTGCAATAAAGACCAAGTACATTTAGAAAATAATCTAATTACTGTACACAGAAACCACACAAAGAAGGGCTCTGAATATGCAGAATACACAGCACTTAATAGTCTCTAAGCTAATGTACAATATCAAACACTATCTTTCTACTAGGGAGATTCCATCACCTGCTTATTGGGCTTTTCCCATTCAGTCACCCCCTGAACATTCAATGGAAATATAATGGCATCTGAGTTGAAGGTTTGGAAACACTGACATGATTGTTGAGATATTTTGTTACAACTGAACATAGGTATGTCTTGTTCAGTAGTGTTTTAGTATTTATGTCATCGGAAACAGGATTCAGTGTAGCACAGGCTACGTAAACACAAACAGGCTCTAGCAAGGAGGTTGTTGACTTGCACTTGTAGCAAAAATCACATGTACAAAGTCAGAACTAAATGTTACTGAGCACACTCTTGGTCATGTATTGTGTTAAGTAATTTTCTTTTTTTTTTTAAATAATATTTATTTATTTATTCCCTTTTTGTTGCCTTCCTTGTTTTATTGTTGTAGTTATTGTTGTCTGTCTTCGTTGTTGGATAAGACAGAGAGAAATGGAGAGAGGAGGGGAAGACAGAGAGGAGGAGAGAAAGATAGATATCTGCAGACCTGCTTCACCGCTTGTGAAGCGACTCCCCTGCAGGTGGGGAGCCGAGGGCTCAAACTGGGATCCTTACATCAGTCCTTGTGCTTTGCACCACGTGCGCTTAGCCCTCCTCGCTACCTTGGACTCCCAGTAATTTTTATATATAATGCTTTATGCTCAGAATGTTCTTGAAAACTGCAATATTCTCATTTAAATATTAAAAAGTAGAGGATGGTAGGGTTCAGTTAGATAGTCGGACTCTAAGGTAGTGAATGATAGAACTGAGCTTTAAACACTGATCTGTCTGAATTTAAGATTCATCTAGTTCAACCTCTAGCTGATAACTGGAATATGTTCTCTGTTATTTACAGAGTTTATATTAGGTAAGTCTAACTGATTAAACATTTCTAATTCATTGGTGAGTTAATTATTCATGCACACATAGTATAATAGTTAAAGTTAATTTCTACTGTGGAATTCAAGTCATTGAGCTTCAATGAATTGAACATGTTTTTACTTTGAAAACATTAATCTATTTAGTTTTTTTATCTCACACCTTCATATAAATATTTTAAAGTATATAAGACCTTGTTACCTGATTGAGTTGTCTGATTGGAGGTTTGTAGGAGTTCTATGACATGACAAAATGTTAAGACCACCATTTGACATAGGAGATGACAAAGTCTTGGAGATAGAATCTAGTGTTTCTAATTTAAAAAAAAAATGTCTATTTTGTTTACTTTTTTTTTATTACGCAAAAGAGGCAGAGTGAAAGGCCAATCAGAGCACTGCTCAGCTCTGGCTTATGCTGATGCTGGGGATTGATCCTGGGACCTCAGAGTCTCAGGCCTGAGAGTCTTTTTGCAGAACCATGGTGCTGTCTCCGTAATGTTTCTGGTTCCTGGTTACTATTTTCAATTCTACCAGAGAAGTTGTTTATATTTTTAAAACAAATTTCTTGTCTTTTAAAAATTTTTTATTATCTTTGTTTATTGGATAGAGATGGTTAGAAATAGAGAGGGGAGGGAGTCGGGCTGTACTGCAGCGGGCTAAGTGCAGGTGGCGCAAAGCACAAGGACCAGCATAAGGACCCCGGTTCGAACCCTGGCTCCCCACCTGCAGGGGAGTCGCTTCACAAATGGTGAAGCAGGTCTGCAGGTGTCTATCTTTCTCTCCTCCTCTCTGTCTTCCCCTCCCTCTCTCCATTTCTCTCTGTCCTATCCAACAACAACAACAATAATAATAATAACTACAACAATAAAAAAACAACAAGGGCAACAAAAGGGAATAAATAAATAAAATAAATATTAAAAAAAGATTAAAAAAAAAGAAAAGAAATTGAGAGGGGAGAGAGAGACAGAGGAGAGAGACAGAGAGACACCTGCAATACAGCTTAACCATCATGAAGCTTTCCCCCTGCAGATGAGGATCTGAAAGGGGCTCTAGCCTGGGTCCTTGCACATTGTAACATGTGCACTCAACCAGGTGAGCTGCCACCACCTGGCCCCCAATTGTTTATATTTTTTAATGACATGGATGTATTTGGTTCCTTAGGAAATATCCCCAGGAGATGAATTGCCAGCACATAGGATAGGTCCCTTTCTAGCCTTCTGATGGATAGCTTCTAAATTGGGATCCACTTATTTCTTAGTTAAGGGAAAAAGCTTGAAGAACATGTTTAGATTACTAAGTTGTGACAACTAGGTTAAAACTATTGTCAACTATGGAGTCAAGGGAAGAAAAAATTGTATCTTGAAATGAATGGGAATAGAATATATGATCCAGTGCACTGCAAATGGGAGTGAAATTCTAAAAATAAGCCATTGTTTTAAAGTAAAAAGTAGAGTTCTGACTTAGAGTCTGTCACTTCTGTCTGTTTTTGGTAAAGCTTCAGTTCACTTGTGCATATTTTTGAATAATAGGGTGGATAAAATTTAAACAGAATATAGTAATTGAAAACACACTGAATATTTGAATGTTACACCATTCAGAGCATTATAATTGGTGCTGAGGAAGATATATTGGGCGAAAATGTCTTAAAATGGACCCATGTAATTCAGTGATTAAAATCATGGGATGTAGTGAGAAATTTCTTCTGTTCAACTAATTCCTTCACTTCCTAGCTGTGAGATCATGGACAGATGTGTTCAGATTCTTTAGTTCTTTCTTACTCACCTGCAAAGTGACTGCATTGATAGCATCTAGCTTGGAGTTGTTAAGAAGAACAGATAAGTTAAAATATGTTGTCTTTGAAATGTGTGTAGCTATGTGTTAACAACAACATCAACAACTCAAGGGACAGCATTCAGAGTCAATACTAAGGGACATAGAGTAGTGTGGACTTGTTAATCATCTTCCTTACAGTTTGTATAACAACTTTGGCAAGTAAGAGGAAACATGTTACTGGAAGTAAAATAAGAGAAGCAACTCGTCCTGTTTAGGACTGCAGTAGGTGTTCCTCAATCTTCATGACAGCATTTTTAGGACTTCCTTCTCTAATTTGAACTATCCCAATCTGAACTATAACGTGGAGTCATTACACCAGAGTACATTCAGGACAAACTTTTCGTCTCAAGTGATGAAAAGTTTAATTAACAGAAGTTTATTTCAGTGTAAATGTTAATATCTAAAGCATCACGCACTGTATAGTCCATTCACCATGTTAGTTTTCCACAGCAAAGAAAGCAGAATTTATTTGGGAAACAAATAAACAAACAAACAAAAAACACCAAGTGTTTGTGGCTTTTTGGTTTTGTATTTATTTGGTTTTCCCCCAATATATTTATATTTACATTTTGTGTTAAATTCCAGAGATTATATTTTTCACAATGCAGTAGTTATTGTTTGGAGATTAACTATTCACATGAATTTTTGGCACCTCAGAATTTCATCAACTATAAAAATCTTAGCTCTGTATCCATTTTTTTTTTAGAAAATCCATATAAAATATATAATACTTCAGTACTTCTCATCAGTTTCTGTACCATTATTAGTGGAGAAAATTTTTGTTAGAAGTTTGAGTTGCAGGAAAAAGAGTCTGGCGGTATCTAAAAAACTCTGGGTGGAATAAGTCATCAAATTCTCTGTATCATTAGAAAGAACTATGATATGTTGTATTTCTCTTTGCTAGATTTGAGTATACATTTGTATACACCATTTATGTAGCTTATTTTCTGCTCAAATTCCTGATCTAGGTTTTTATAAATAGTGTCATCATTCCTGTTGTTATCAAATCAACAATAATATTTGAACCAAAGTCAAGTAACAACAGAAACATGTATAGCACATTTTCTCTTTTATTTTCAGGTACTTTCTGTGTGTAAATGCAGCAAACATTTCAACTAGTTTGATTTCCAAATTATATAAGGGGGAAACTATTTTTAAAATGTGATAGATGAGTTGTATTAAGATCTTAATATTATAAAAATAATACTTCCTCATATGAAATATTTAAAAGTTCGCCTGCAGTGCCCTTACCTGGCTGTGTGTGCAGGCCCGGGCCCCACTGCACTGGACACTATAGCATCTTTCTCTTTTTCTCTCTTTCCGTCTGAAAAATACCTGCACAAAGTAGATAATAAGCCCTGGAGATGATGTACTATTTTATAAATTACTCAAGCTTTTACTTCCGGGTTTTATATCTTTGAATCCTTCTGCGGTGTTAGCATACATTGTCACAGTATTTGTGGCTTCTGATTTTATTCAGGTGATCTACAGTTTCACAAAGGAAACCATCTATTTCAACACCACGCTTGTTTCCAAGTTTAGACTGCAGTGAACATAGGCACCTGGTTGAGTACACATGTTACAATGCACAGGGACCTGCAGGGGGAAAGCTTTGTGAGTGGTAACACAGGGCTGCAGGTCTCTCTCTCTCTCTCTCTCTCCTTCTCTCCCTCTCTCTGTCTCTTTCTCTCTCTCTCTCTCCTTCTCTCTCCTCTCCCAATTTCTGGCTATCTCTGTCCAATATATAAATAAATAAAGGTAATATAAAATATTTATAAATAAGAAAACTTATCTGAGCACTAAAGTGAGAGAGAAGGAAGATATATGTCTGTGTAGAGATGACCAACTATCACATCACTACACAACTGACTACATGAATTGCCCAGACATTTGCATTCAGTTTACCACTATTCTTGGCAGAATTTTTCAAATTGCTATGGGAGAGGGCTGTTGCTCTCTTCTCCTTTATGTACCTATTGCCATTTTCTTTTCTTTTCTTTTCTTTTCTTTCTTTTTTTTTACAATTTTTAAAATCTTTTTTCCCTTGTTGTTTATTGTTGTTAGTATTATTGTTGTTGGATAGAACAGGGAGAAATGGAGAGAGGAGGAGAAGACAGAGAGGGGGAGAGAAAGATAGATACCTGCAGACCTGCTTCACGGCTTGTGAGGTGACCCCCCTTGCAGGTGGGGAGCTGGGGGCTCGAACCGGGATCCTTATACTGGTCCTTGCGCTTTGTGCCAGGAGCGCTTAACCTGCTGAACTAATGCCCAGCCCCCTGTTGCCATTTTCTTAACTTTAACCGAGCTGATTTTGTTCCTTTATCACTCTGGTATGGTTTTAACAGCTATGACTTGGTAGTATTCTGATTTTTCTAGTTTAATTAAATACGGTTTCTCGTTTATTTATGATTAATTGAGTCACTTGTTCTGAAATCACATAGTGCCACACCACACTCTCCACCAGTCTTCCTACCTCCCAAATTTAACCACCAGACTTCTCACAAGGTCTTGAAAAAAAAGTTCTGTTGTTGTTGTTTTTTTTGTTTGGTCTTTATGCAAGTTCATGTGTATCAGTTTTCTAGATTTCACATATAAGTGATACCCTGAGTTTTTTTTCTGGTATTTTGGAGAGAGAAAGAAATGATCTGTGGCTTTACATCTGTGAGCTATGGCTGCGTATTAGAGTCATTATCTTACATTTCTTTTCAGGTAATTCTAACATCTGTGCCATCTGTATATCTGCTCATGTGGCCTGCTTCCTCTTATTCCTCTTATGTAACTCACATTTTCTTGCCTCCTTTCTATCTCACAACATCTTGTGCTAGTTTTTTTAATAATTTATTTCTCTCGCTAAATGATTTTGCTACTAGGAACATCTTTTATATCTCAGTCACAAACTTTCTAGAGAATGTGATATATTCATTTGCTTGTAAAAACCATTTATTTATTTATTTATTTATTTACATTTTTGCCTCCAGGGTTTTTGTTGGGGCTCTGTGCTGGCACTACGAATCCACTGCTCCTGCAGGCCTTTTATTTTTCATATATATATAAATATATATATATACATATATATATATATATATATGATATGACAGAGAGAAATTGAGTGAGGAGGGCAAGATAGAAAAGGAGAGAGAAGGAAAACATCTGCAGACTTGCTTCACCACTTCTGAAGCGACCGTCTCGCAGGTGGGAATCCCGGGGCTCAAATGACATCCTGCTTTGTATTATGTACGCTTAACCCAATGTGCTACCATCGGCCTCCCTAAAACATTTATTTGTTTGTTTATTTATTTTGCCTCCAGGCTTATCACTGGGGCTCAGTGCCTGCACTATGAATCCACTGTTCCTGGAGGCTGTTTTTTTGTTGTCCTTATAGTTGTCTTTGCCCTTGTTGTTACGTTTATTGTTGTTATTGCTGTTGTTGTTGCCACATAGGACAGAGGGAATAAAGAGAGGAGAAGAAGACAGAGGGGGAAGAGAAAGACACCTGCAAACCCACTTCACTGCTTGTGAAGCGACTACCCTGCAGGTGGGGAGCCGGGGCTCGAACTGGGATCCTTAATCCAGTCCTTGCTCTTCGCGCCATGTGCGCTTAAAACCACTGCCCTATTGCCCTGCCCCCTAAAATTTTATTTATTAATGAGAGTGTGATGAGTGGGAAAGGGAGAAGAAGAGGGAGAGGGAGAGGGAGGACACAAGAACCATAGTATCTCTCTGTGATAAGGCTTGGCATTGCTTAGGTTGATCGCTGTGGGGTTCTATTTGCTCTCTAGTTCCACCCCTACAGCTGAGATCTGTTTCTACATTACAGACTCTGGAGGTCCATTGAAGACAGCGGGTTAAGCGCAGGTGGCGCAAAGCACAAGGACCGGCATAAGGATCCCGGTTCGAACCCCGGCTCCCCACCTACAGGGGAGTCGCGTCACAGGCGGTGAAGCAGGTCTGCAGGTGTCTATCTTTCTCTCCCCTTCTTTGTCTTCCCCTCCTTTCTCCATTTCTCTCTGTCCTATCCAACAACAACGAGATCAACAACAACTACAACAATAAAACAACAAGGGCAACAAAAGGGAATAATAAATAAATAAATAAATAAATAAATATTTAAAAAAAGTGAAGTTCAAGCCCAACATTCTTCAGGTAGAGACTGACTGCACATAACCCATCCTCTCAGGAGCATCTAGGGACTGATCACAAAACTACAGAGTCACGTTTCTAGATGGAAAGTGCCCAAGGCCACAGAGAAATCAAAAGGAATACAGTTCCAGAATCTGACCCACTAGTGCTTGTATGCCAACAATTGCTAGTCTCTGTCTTTCTTTACATAACTGGGAAAGCTTACTCACAGGTAGACTTTCCTTACTCCCTCCTTACACTGAACTGACTCTTAGCTATTCACAGTCTCTACACACCACACCATGAAACCAGGACGCCACTGAGCCAAGGCTGCCAGTGTCCTGAGTGTCCTCCGTGCTCACGTTTCCAAGCACCATTCTTTACTTCGTAGTGGTATTGGCACCGGGGAATGTCCTTTCTGTTTGGTAAACACTCTTACTCATATCCCTGGTCATAACATTTCCTTTCTTGTTCTTTTTTCATGTATTTTACATAAACTCTAGCTCCCTCAAATAGTCTTCTCAATATATACTGTCTCCATATATAGCAAACCTACAGCCAACATCATACTCAGTGGTGAAAAACTGGAAGCATTTCCCCCTCATATCAGCTACTAGACAGGGCTGCCCACTATCACCACTACTATTCAACATAGTGTTGGAAGCTCTTGCCATAGCAATGAGCTCATATCCATCCATGTGTTAAAATTTCTGCTATATATTGATCATTCACAAATGTACATTTTCACCCTTGAACTAACTTTTGAGGGCTAGATACATTAATTCAATGCTATGTTTATTACTTCCACTTGATTGTCTCTGGAGTACTATAATTATACTTAAGTTGAATTCTCATTTTTATAGTAGCTTTGTAATAGGTACTATTTACACACATTGACATTCCTCCTTTTTAATAGTACCTTTCTAATATAAACTTTTTCAAACAGCTGCAATAAATGTATCTCTCTCAATCCTACCCCACACTCCTCTGTCTTTCCAACACCCAAACACAGTCACGCACCCCTCTCCACTTCTCCATTTCTCCTGGACAAAATCCTTTATGCATTCTGTCACTTTCCCAATAGTGTGTTACTCTTTTATATTGATCATCAAAATACTGTTACCCTATTGTTCAAAAGAAGCAAGTCTATGGAGCAATATCAGTGAATTCCTAAATGCTAAATAAAGCATGTAGTATAGAAATAAAGACATAGATGTCCAAGTAAAGGTTACATTACCATCCTAGGAAGTAGCTAAGGCAAATGCCTTCAGTAGCGTAAAGAAAGGTAAGACTCATCGGGCAGTAGCGCAGTGGGTTAAGCGCATGTGGCACAAAGTGCAAGGACTGGTGTAAGGATCCCGGTTCGAGCCCCCGCTCCCCGACCTTGCAGGGGAGTTTGCTTCACAAGCAGTGAAGCAGGTATGCAGGTGTTTCTCTCTTTCTCCCCCCTCTCTTTCTTCCCCTCCTCTCTCAATTTCTGTCTGTCCTATCCAGCAACAACAGCAATAATAACTACAACAATAATGCAACAAGGGCAACATAAGGTAGTAAATTAAAAAAAAAATTAAAAAAAGAAAGAAAGGTAAGAATCAAACTAAGATATGGAATTCTGTCTAGAGAGTAGAAGAAATGGATGAGAAAGGACACTTTAGAATCTAAATAACTGGTTTTTTTTATACCAGTTTTTATGGTTTCCTGGTTATTTTCAAAACAGTATTCCCTGTAATGTAGCTGCATCCTGTTTACATGGGGAAGGAAGATGTGAATGTGAATGGGCATGAGGAAAATTGTGTTAGCTTCTATGGAGGCAAACGAATAGTCTAGAGAGAAGTAGCAGCTTGAGCAAAGAGCCACAGGCCAGAAAAGGGAGTGGGACTTCAGAGGACAGCTTGAAAAGTAGTCAGACTAAAATCCCAGGGCAGAGAGGATAATCAGGGCAAGAAGGAAGGCTGAAGAAGAGGACATGTGACAGAAGTTGAATGACAGGATGAGGACTTTGAATCATGAGATTTTGCTCGGAGCTAGCTCTCAGTTAATTTTTGCTAAAAGCCAGAAGAGACAACACACCTGAAAGAGAATCAAAATGGGAATGTTTTGACTGACTTGGTGACTGTCCAATGACTGTCATGTCTCATCTATTTCAGAGCATACATTTCTTTCTTTGGTTTGGAAATGTCATGACAAAGATGTTTGACAATCATGTTCTTTTTCTGAAAATAAATGTTAGTGATTTAATAATGATTTTACAAGATTGTAAGATAACAGAGGTATAATTCCATACAATTCCCATCACCAGAGTTCTGGGTCCCATCCCCTCCACTGGAAACTTGTCCTTCTAGGATAATGAGAGTTGGGCTTCTTCTCTTCCGGTCTGTAACCATTTAATCCCTTGCTCCTTCTTGATTGCTATGGCAAAAGCTATGTTGAATAGTAATGGTGACAGTGTCTAGTAGCTGATGTGAGGGGGAATGCATCCAGTTTTTAACCACTGAGCATGATGTTGGCTGTAGGTTTGCTATATATGGACTCCACTATCTTGAGGAATTTTCCATCTATTCCTACTTTTTTGTAGAGTTTTGATCATGAAGGGATGCTGGATTTTGTCCAAGGCTTTCTCTGCATCAATTTGATGATCATGTGGTTTTAGATTTTTCTTTTATTGATTGAAAATTTAATAATTTTTCTGCTAGTACAGTTAATCCATATCAATAGCCCAGAGCTTAACAATCTATAAAGATGAAGAAAATATATCATAAGCTCCTGTGTCATCACCATAAGAATATTAACTATTTTGAATCACATTGATCAATTTTTATACATTGAACCAGCCTTACATCCCTGGGATAAACTCCACTAGGTCATGATTAACAAATCTTTTTAATATACTCCTGTATCCGGTTGGATAGGATAATGTCACAGCTCAATTCCTCCTGTGAAATTTCTTTGAAATGTGTGATAATTAAAGATGTTAACGGGACTCTGACAAAGAGCTTCTCTGGGTAGTGTCATGCACATGACTCTAGCTTGATCCCAGTCCCCACGGAACTGGAGGAAGCTTCATTGCAGTGACATCTTTCTCTCCTCTCTGGTTCTGTTTACCAGACAAATGAGCCCATTGCAGTGAAGCTCTAGTGATGATCAAAATGAAAACAAAAAAGATAGATAGAAAGAAGGAAAGAAAGAAAGGAAGGAAGGAAGAAAGAAAGAAAGAAACAAGAAGTAAAGGTAATCTTTATCACTTGACAGTCTACAATAGAATTAGAAGTCATTTTTCTCTAGTTAAACATCATTTAGACAAAAGTTTTACTGCTGGTATCTAAGAATGTTCTGATAGTTCAGTTAATCATATCAATAGCCTAGAGATTAATAACCTATAAAAATGAAGACAATATCTCATCAGCCATTCTGTCATCCCCATTCTTCTTCTTCTAGCGTTTGCCCTTCTTCCTTAGCCAGTCAACAGCGTCAGGTTGAGCCTGATGTAAAGTTTCGAGACCTCCTTTGAATCTGGAGAGGTGGCAGTCGTTGACTATGTGGGTCATAGTCTGTCTGGAGCCGCAGGGGCAGTTCGGGTCGTCTCTGGCTCCCCAGCGATGGAACATAGCCTGTTCCATGGCCTGTTCGATAGCGATTGAGGAGGGCCCAATCATAACGTGCTAGGTCAAAGCCGGGTTGACGCTCGCAGGGGTCTGTGATGAGGTGTTTGGTCTTTACCTCAGCTGACTGCCAGCTCTGTTTCCAAGAGTCTGGAACAGAGAAGTTCAGTGTAGGCATAGGGGACCAGACTGGGTGACGAGACGTCAAGCGTTGGACAGGGTGGGCGAAGATATCCGCGTATATTGGCAGGTCCGGTCGAGCGTAGACGTGGGAAATGAACTTAGATGATGCCGCATCCCGACGAATATCTGGCGGGGCGATGTTGCTAAGAACTGGCAGCCATGGAACCGGGGTGGAACGGATGGTTCCAGAAATGATCCTCATGGAGGAATATAATTTGGAAACGACCAAGTGGACATGGGGGCTACGGAACCATACTGGGGCACAGTATTCTGCAGTGGAATAGCATAATGCCAGAGATGATGATCGTAGTGTGGAAGCGTTCGCGCCCCATGAGGAGCTGGCCAGTCTTGCAATGATGTTATTCCTCACGCCCACCTTTGCTGCAGTTTTTATGAGATGTTTGTGAAATGACAGAGTGCGATCGAGAGTAATGCCAAGATAGACTGGCTGGGATTCATGCCGGATTCTCGTATTGCCAAGCTGCACATTAAGCTCACGCGAGGCCGAGGCATGGTGTAGATGGAAAACAGAAGATACCGTTTTTGCAGTGCTAGGGATTAGTCGCCATTTTTTACAGTAATCAGATATCAGAAACATGTCTTTCGTGAGTGTTTCCTCGAGGATGTCGAAGTTGGATGCCTGAGTTGCACAGCAGATGTCATCGGCATAGATGAACTTCCTTGAAGAAGTTTCTGGGAGGTCATTGATGTAAATATTAAATAGCGTAGGAGCCAGAACAGAGCCCTGGGGGAGGCCACTTGAGACAAGTCTCCATCTGCTAGACTTGTCACCCAGATGCACCCGGAATCTGTTTTGGAGAAGAAACGATATAGTGTTGGCCACCCATGGAGGCAGGCATCTTGAGATCTTGACTAGGAGACCACGGTGCCAGACCATGTCATAGGCTGCTGTGAGATCAACAAAGACAGCACCCGTCTTTAAATTCTTCTGGAATCCATTTTCAGTGTAAATTGAGAGGGCCAGGGCTAGTTCGCAGGTAGATCTTCCTGGGTGGAAACCAGCTTGGGCAGGTGATAGGAATTTCTCTGTAAGAGGAGAAATACGTGACAGAAGCAGCCTCTCAAGGAGTTTGTAAGACACGGAAAGGAGAGAAATTGGTCTATAGCTGGCTGCCAGTGTTGGGTCTTTGTTTGGTTTCAAAACCGCTTTGGGCATAGACTCAGATTCCAAGATGTGGGACAGGAATGAAGCGAGCCACTACTTTGCCGCGGGACCCAGGTTAAGAATGAGTTCTGGGGTGATGTTATCATAGCCAGCAGCTGTTCCCGGTTTAACCGTCCTCAAAGCGTCTTCCAGTTCAGACAGTGTAAAGGGAGAGAGTTTTGGAGATGGACAAGATAACCGGAAGTGGGATGACCACTCGTGGGAAATTTCTCTTTTCCAGACTGGGTCGATCTTAGCACATCCAACTTGAGTTAGGTGACTGGCCACTGAGTTTGGAGATACGGGAGGATGGGAGACAGGAGGGGGTTGGCTACCGGCACCCAGTCTGTGAAGAAGCTTCCAGGCCTTCCTACTAAGTGGGTGAAGTTCAGACTTTCCGTGAGTTGTTGCCAGCGGGCTTGGCGTGCTGCATCCAGGGAGGCAATGAGATGGTCAGCCACATCTGGGTCGCCCGACTCATCATACTGCTTTAGTAGTTGCTCGCATTCATCATCAAGACAAGGCGTATAGTTAGCACGTCTCCCACAAGG